>NC_139345.1:129494436-129674936 GCF_055883805.1 Amblyomma maculatum | reverse complement strand
TAGAGTTGCCTGGAACTTTCTATGATTCTGTTACAAAAATGCTTGCTTTTGCGGCAATGCCCAGTCTACTCCCTTGGCTTTGGTATCTGTGACAGCACCTTTTGCATGACATTGTGGCCCATAAGGCTTGACAGCAGTAGTCAGTAAGTCAGGCGGAGAAGGAAACAACTTTATTCAACGCATTACTAAGTGTCAAGAATGTCCTGGGCCAGGGTCACCAAGGCCAACTGATCATTCATTAAGCCAAGCACAGATTCCTCATGAACTTTTACTAAAGCTTTCGTAGCACACTTGTTGCATGCAGGTTATTTGCATGGTTGGTCAAAAGACCCCATGCCTTGGGGTGTGCAGTCAAGCTGCACAATGGGGAACTTGTGAAGCTGAAAAATTTTCTCAGGGAAGCAGACAAGACCCATTCTCACCTTACATACATTTTGAGCTTTGGGCTCTTTGTGCCTCATAAAAGAGCCAGAAGATTGTGACCTATTATACACATTCTGCTTCATAAAGTGCTTTTAAATGGCACCTTCATTTTTTAACAATGACTTTTCAATAACCAAGAAAAAGCAAAAAAATATGCCAAATTCAAATTTACTGCAAAAGCTATACAGCATGGGGTAAATAAAAAAGACGTGAGGTATGTCTGATGCCGTGGCCTTTGTCTTCAACCATCTGAGGATGTCTCTTGCAGTTGGCAGGTGACATGAACAGGTGACTCCTGTGATGTCACAAGACCGCGTGTCATTGTTGAAGTGGCAAGTGCTGCTAAATTTAGCTTCGCCATTGAGATGGGAGGGTGAGATCAGAATCCAGCCTTCTAGGACTCTTGGGTCCCAGGCTAGACATGCTACCCTAGGTCACACAAGCACATTCATTCAGCTTGGTTAAAGCTGGTCTTTATATTTATGTCACTCCTGGCAGCTTGAACAACATACATCACGGTCCACTTCACACCGTGTCTCTGGCAGGTGGCATGGCTGGCCACTTTTCGGCTGTTTCAGTGACATCATCTGTCTTAAATTTACCTGCCTTTGTGTTTGCTCGCATTAAATGTGCGTGTGACGTCAGCAGCGACATATGTTCTCATGTGGTTTAACCATGTAAACTGTCCTGATCTTCAATTTGCTTCAAGATAGCAGGCCTGGTCCTTTGTGGCAGTTGTCAAATGCCGAGAAGCATGCGCTAAGTGATGCAAGGAACAGCAGGCAAAAAGATACAGGCGTCATCTACATATAACGTCTATCAAGATAAACTATGCCAAACCAGTGTTTTTCATTGCTCTATTAGATTTAGGCACATTAAACTTATAATTTTTTTCAAACATATTTAACAGCAAAAGGTCAGCATTTCTTTTTTTAGAGTACAGATCTAAGTATGATTGTTTTTGCATTAACTAGCCTTACATTGAATACTTGTTCCTGCAAAAAGGCTAAGGTAAACCCCAAGTACCAGGCCACAGCGACCTCTTTTCGATGGGTAAACCAGGGCACCTTTGTGTTGAGCGATGTCAGTGCATGTTATAAAATGCCGGGTGGTTGAAATTTCCGGAGGACTCCACTATGAAGTCTCATAGCCTGAGTTGCTTTGGGATGTTAAACCCATAAGTTAAACTAAACTAGTAAACCCCAAGTGATCTTTCTTTACCAACACAGGAGTAGCATGTTATACTGCTGATAAGAAAGTTAACTATCATTGAAAATAATATGTTCCAAAAAAGAAAAACTGAAATCCAAAATCAAGTCTGTCTAATTAAACTGCCATCCAAGAAAATTCTGCCCCAAGTACAAAATTCAGAAATGTGTACCCTATCAAAATGCAATATGTGAGTGCATACAGCTGCAGGTATAGTAATCTACTGGCAGTAAATTTACTGCCAATGGGTTCTTAAAGAGACATGCATGTGAGCACATACTGCTAGCCGACAGAAAAGCATACTTCTGAGCTGTATATTATTTTCTTAGTCACTGCATAAAGTTTCGACTAAACATGTGCTTGCCTTTTGACCTTGTGGCCAGCAGGCACCATTACAACACTTTGAACTTGCACAGATTACAGCAACATGTTTTTGTTGGCATCAAGGAATTTTTCAAATTCGCGTGACTTTTAGAATAAAAACAACCAAAGTAATGTATATATGTCTTTGTGTGCATTCTTGCGACAAGGTACCCTAGTCACTTAACTATATGTCAGAGTTTTTACTATATCAAAGTTTACTATAGCAGGATTCTACTTATATGGACTCTTGTGAAATTGCTGCATCTACTGTCCAGCAACCAAACATTTATACACACAGCACAGCCATCCTGCTTTAAGTAGACCCCTTTACAGTAAAGTCACTGGGACCAGCAAAAATCTTTACTATATCAGTTGTTGGTGATGACATGGTTCTGAAGATGCTGCCTGGTAGTTAAATGGGCACTTACTAAACACGTCTTGTTGCTTAATAAAAAAAAACACTGAAATACCTTCCATCTCTCCCTTATCTCTTCATGCAACTTTTTTCAGTTATAAAAATTTTTTACATCTTGTGGAAGTACTTTTTAAGCATGAGGACAGTGTAGCTACAAATACAACCAAGTATGGCTTAATGTGAAAACCAAAGCTTTACATGAACACGGTGTCACTTTTTGCTGTTCCTGTCCTTTAAAAGGCAATAAATGATAAATGCGCGTGGCAGTCAAGTGCTGCAAGAACGCACATGCTGCACCTCTTCTTCTTACCTCCGCTGCCTCATGCTTTGTGCTGCACTGTGCTGTGAATGTTCGCCCAATTCCTCCCCTTCCCTTTTTCTTGCCGCACTTTTACTATCCTTTGCTTTCTGAACGGACCGCACCGCCTCTTTTTCATGTTTGTAGACAGCTTTACTTTTTTTTTTTCTACGCCCTGCGTGCTTTCCCTCATGGCTTCAAAGCTTCCGTAAAGTAGGCTTCTCCTGAATCTGCTTAGCCTGGTGGTAAAGCCACTTAAAAAAAAGACATTTTTTTTTGTTTTCAAATAAAAAATATATATTTGCCACGCGATTCTAGGTAGTGCGCGGGAACGAGAGTCGTCGCCGCGACCAGGTGCACGTTACTATAACGGATGTCTGCCAAAAATGTCTTTACTATAAAGGGGGAGAAATGTACAGTCGTGAGCAAAAGTGGTATACAACACTCAGCCAGTGGCGAAGCGCGCGAAAACTGCATGCCAATTACTTTATCTAGCAACAGCTATCTGTGATCGGAACAATAGTGGCAGTGCCCCATTTTATCCACATGCATGTGTCACTGTCGCTGTCTCTTGCGCTGTCGTATAGGTGGCATTTTTACGCAGTTTTCCCGAGCTCTGTCACTGGCTGAGTATTGTATACCACTTTCGCTCACGACTGTACAGTTGTCTATGGAAGATAAACAGGGACTTCGGTTTCACTTTACTATATCAGAGTTTACTATGCGGGGTTCTACTTATATGGACTCTTGTGAAAATATCTACTGTCCAGTAACCAAACACACAGCACAGTCATCCTGAAAATAACAGCTTGAGGGGCTAGTTAATTGGTGCTGCATAATACCCAAAAATGTGGCGCAACAAACACAAACACATGCATGTTTTTGTGTTTATTGCGCCACATTTCTGGGTATTATACAGTCGTCCTGCTTTATTTTTCACGTTTTCGAGCGATAGCACAAGTGCACTGGTCCACGGTCAATGGATGCGTAAGAATACTCTTGCCAGTTGAATTCGGGGCCTTTTTTAGCTACAGAGTTGGCACCTGTGAATCAAGTCCCAACATCAATATATGCTGGTGTCATCCTGACATCCCAACAACGTTCCATTCTGGAAAGTGTGAAAGAGTATTTACAGCTCTGTGAGAAAACTTGACCTCGGTTTTTATTTTTATATTTTTACAATTAACAGATTACGTGAGCGTAAGCATGTGCCAGAAGGCAGAACATGAAGTCCCGGCGGCCCATGACATGAACTAAAATGAACATCTGCTCTGGTGGCTTCTCTGCAGTACATAGGTGTCAAGGGGCGCAGCGCACGCGCGCGCGCGCACACGCACACACACACACACACACACACACACACACACACACACACACACACACACACACACACACACACACACACACACACACACACACACACACACACACACACACACACACACACACACACACACACACACACACACAAGCCTACAAGCAGGCTGCGCCTAAGGGCAAAATGAGGCAAATCAGCTGAGAGCAACATTGATACACTTACATATGAAGGCCGGTTCTCGGGTAAGCAACATAAAAAAAATGCTGTAACATTCAGACACGACGGCGGCTTTTCTGCAGTGCAAAGAGCAAAGCAAACTCATCACGACCTAATTGCCGATATAGATCAGTATTCAGGTAATAAATATGTCAAATCCTTAATTCTGAACGGGTCAACCTTCTTTTTTATATTTTTATTCTGTAGAGAAGTTCAGCAACTGCCTTGAAAGTGCAGCTGGTAATGTGAAAGGCTTTTGAATGGACTGTTCAAAATTCACAAGTAATTTACCGAACTGCCTGCTATATCAGCGAAACCACAATGTTAAACTACATTTTTCCACAGTATTGAAAATAAACACGCGCCTAATATTTCTTTGGTCATAAATATGACCATTCATTGGCTTCCTTAACTCAAACGTATTTAATTGTGACGAACAGCGCGGGCTCGTTTCACTATCTTTGTTTGGTACGTGTCATATATCGTACGTACTAACATGTTATTTTGTAGATAGCCTGTAAGATATTGTTTATCTGCTCACTAAACACGTTTGTAGGTACCGGCTTTCCTGGCTCTAAATAAACAGACTAAAATGAAAAACGTTTAATTTCAGTCGGAATAGTTTTTCCAATTTGGCACTCCAAATTGGTTAGAATGAACTGTCAATTTTGAAAGAGGCTGAAATTGTATACATGCAGTAGGTATATCAAATTATCTGGGTGATGCATCTATCGTATATATAGGACTATATATAGGAAAGATGCATCACCCAGATAATATAAATTTATTTATATATCATTTATAGTTATAATAAATTATATGTGTGTGTGTGTGTGTGTGTGTGTGTGTGTGTGTGTGTGTGTGTGTGTGTGTGTGTGTGTGTGTGTGTGTGTGTGTGTGTGTGTGCGCGTGTGTGTGCGCGTGTGCGTGCGCGTGTGTGTGCGCGTGTGTGTGTGTGTGTGTGTGTGTGTGTGTGTGTGTGTGTGTGTGTGTGTGTGTGTGTGTGTGTGTGTGTGTGTGTGTGTGTGTGTGTGTGTGTGTGTGTGTGTGTGTGTGTGTGTGTGTGTGTGTGTGTGTGTGTGTGTGTGTGTGTGTGTGTGTGTGTGTGTGTGTGTGTGTGTGTGTGTGTGTGTGTGTGTGTGTGTGTGAATTGGACCTCACAACCTACAAGGATTTCTTGGTATATAAGCTACAAAATCCTCAAGATCAACAAATATACAAAAGGATATTCCAGGGTCAGCCACCATAGTGGCTTTTGCAGATGTCTTTGCGATAAGACTGTTTCGTACAATGTCAACCTTGGCTCTAACTTTGCTATGTAAATTCCACGGCAATTAAAAAAGCAACCACTATTTTTAAAATAACAATTAATATGGGAAGAGAAGACGTGAATTAATTATTCAGATAATCATTGACCATATTAATACATGCAGTGCAATTAATTTCCCTTAATTCATACCAATATTGTATACATTACAGAAAATAAACAACTGATTGCAATTATACACTATATCTGAAATTATTACGCACAGTGATCAATTACGACACATGGAAAGTAACCAAACAACACCAAGAAAATTACTTTTAAGCTCCTTCCAATTATTGTCATAACACAAATATGCTTGAACTGCAATGAATCAGTGCGATTTTCTTTATATTTTGTTTAATACCACTTCAAGACATATTTGTTGTTCGAAGTTGACAGTTTGCGCACGTTTATTCTCAAGAAGTCAACAGCTACTAAACGCATACTCCATGTATTCACAGGAGGGAAGAGCAGTACTTTTAAATCCTCGATGTAACAAGCGTCGATATATCGAAATCCTCGGTGTAATGAAGCATTTTTAATTTGCTTGTCACAAATTAACTTCGTGTTCATAGAAGTTGCACCATATACATTTAGTTTCACTATAAGGAAGCAAATATTGCCGCACTTTCTATGAAGCGAAATTGCGTTGCTAGCTCAAGAAGAACGCGAGAAATTGTGCCGCGAGTTGGAAGGGTTAAGCGGTGCGCGTACAGATGCGCATACCGGCGAGCGTACATCACCTACTGGTTAAAGCGCCTGCGCCACCTGGGGTAGTACGGGCGAGGTTTGCGAACGTAGTGTTGGCCGAATCCACTAGGCGACGCGACCAACTCCGCAGTTGTAAAGCCCCTGGAATTACGCAGTGGGACTATCAGCAAGACCAGACGGGACAAGGAGCAACTTTCGCAGCATGTCTCCCCCGCCCCTGCACACACAGACACACACAAAAAGAACCCAAAAAAAAAAGCGTGCAAAAAACGTCTTTCTCCTATTTGACAACGGCAACAGGCAATGAATGCGGCGCGCCTTTAGCGCTGAAAGGGAGCCGAGCTGCAATTATCGCAGTTATTTACTCCGAAGGGTGGTAAAATTTTGGAAGGGTCGGCATATAAATGATCACAGCCGCATGACAGCTTCATTTCCCAAATATAACTGAACTGAAAGATCTGATGGAGACGTAGGCGCCGGCTCATCGCCGATTGTTCACGAGCGTGCACTTTAATGTCGTATATAGGTATATCACCCAGGGTCAGTGGCATAGCCAGAAAGTTTTTTCGAGGGAGGCTGACGTTGCTGCTCAGCCTCCTCCGTATCGAGATGCCTTTCACAAATTTGTCACCTCTCAACTGAGCCATAAATTCTGCATGCCGGGATGCAAAATTGCACGGAAGAATGGTGGTACCCTCCGGGGCTTCCATTCCATCGAGTATGCTGAGCATTTATTGTTTCAGACGAAGATTATTCAATTTATCGAATGCAGAACTGAAAATTCATCGTAGCCAGTTTTCCAGCCATACAATTAAGGTTAGTTCTAATACGTAGTGTTCCTAACGGACCCGCAGATGAAATGGTTGTCTGCACTCTCTCCAGTGTGCTTATATAACTTTGATTATAATGCAGTATCTGCATACTATACTGTTACGAACAGACGAGGACTCCCAGCAGACCACTTCGACAGAAGCCTCATAAGCCCTCCTCTTGGCTACGCCCCTGATATCACTAGTGGCGTAAATCGCGGCTGCAGCCGCGGTCCGTGACCGTCCTTTCGATTTGTTCGGGTAGTGGGACACAGCGTATATGCGAATGGCTCAGCAGAATTAGATGTCAGAAAGCATATATATGTGTTGCAATCGCAATCTTCCTAGAATAGCCATGCAACGATCTACGTGTGTTAGTGTTTGAATTAAAGCCTATATGTTATTTGCAGTCAGTATATAGGGACTAGCATTATAATTTAAGGTATAGTCTTGCGCGGACGCCTCAAAGCTATTTTTTGGTGCCCTTTTCAATTGTGCAGAGATTTGGCGAATGCGCGAGACAGGCATTGACAGTGTGGCTGGCATAGGTATATTATAGGCATGCGCACAGGGAAAAAAAAAGAAAAAGAAAAATAAGGGGGGGGGGGGGGGGGGTAATCTCAGCGGGGCGCCAAGTCAATTAGTTTATGGTCATGCAGGTTTTCTTTTTTTTGTTTATGATACTGGCGGCTGAGTACCCGTGATGCAATTGCATTACAAGAACTTCTCACTTGCCACGTTTGCATAAGCCGAGGACTCAAAGAACTCGTTGTGAGAACGCGTCGTCGGTAGGCGCGAAGCTTGTTAAATTTTTAAGCCCACACTATTCCTTTTTACGCTTCAATGGCATCACGTCAAACAAATGTTTGGTAAACAAATCCTCATCATAATTTGCACTGCTATTTGGCCGTAGGTACTTTGGTGAGAGGGGGAGGCGCTGCGCGATGATCGTCGCACACTATAATGAACCCCGAGCACGCCTACGGCTCCGGATGTACACGAACAAAGACAACGCCTCGTGAGCACAAAATGTCCTGTGGACACCTTGAGATCTTAATTGATCACCAGAAAAGACATCGATAATATCTTCAACAAATATGTTAAGTCGTCTGGAAGCTGTCACGGCAAAAAAAAAAAAATCATTGTGAGGACGCGTGTGTGATTGATATGTTCGATTATCGGAGGTTTTCCTAGTGGACATAGAATCGCGCATGCAGTGAGTGCTTCGCTGCGGTAGTTTATGTGCAGGGCTTAATGTCAGGGGGGTCTCGGGGGGGGGGGGGGGGGGGGGGTCTGACACTCCTAGTAAAATTTAAGAGGGGTCCGAGACCCCCCGAGCTTGAATGTATAAGGACCTTATGAATGAATACAAAGCAGGCAATTATTTTTATCCTTGTCAGTGGTATAATCGGAAGATTTCTTCTCTGGCGTTTCGACAGTTCCACAGTGAGTATTATGAGCCTCTAACACGTTTTCGAGAACGAGAAATGGAGAAAAATAATAATGCTTTCTCCCCTTCGAATAAAACGATTTGCAAGCAGGCAAACAGCCGCTTTCTCTCTTTCCCTCTTGATTTCCCTTTCCACCAGTGCTCGGATCGCCCTTCGATGGAGCCAAACTTTAAGCAGTGTCTATGTGTTGAGCACTATATATAGGGGCGGTGTATCTTGGCGAGGTATGTCTTAATTATAGCCTTCGAGTAGACAGGTTATCAATGGAAAAGGTTTTCGTATGCGCATACAATCCTTCTATATCTCCACAAGTCGTCTTGTAACTGTGTGCGCATTATAGTAAGCTAGATGGCTGCGAGATGTACAGAAACGTCTAGTAGACGGGTGGGTGCCATGTAGCCGCTTTCGATTCCCCGAAACTTTGAAAAAATGGGCGGGAATGTATGGGTTCGTACACGAGCGAAATCTCTGTTAAGCATGGTTTAGCAAGATGTACACGGTTTGAACTGAACCTCCCAAGCTTCATGTTAAGAGCATCGTGATAGCGCCTGTAACAACGCAAATCCATTGCGCGAATTTTCAGAGCTTTAGCTCTAATTCTGCCACTCGTGAAGGTCATCTGACGCCGGGATTTGCCTCAGTGTGGCGCATGGAGCCAGCGGCGCCTAGTGTTCCTACAGGAACACTAGCGGCGCTCGCAATCTTTTATTTCTCACATCTGCTGCTGCTTCCTCACACACCTGCCAAACTTTATTCGTACCGGATATCTCCAGAAATATACGTTGCCTGACAGAATGACCGCAGCCTCCATCTACCCTTTCCGGCCACCGCTGCCAATTGGGCTCGCCTCCTAGGACCTCCCCCTTCAAAATGCTCTGTGGTATCCTTGATCGAGGTTCGCAGACAGCCATGAATGTGATAAACCGCAGCAAACCGTGTCAGGTTATGCTTAATCGAGCTTCCATTCTGTAAACTATGTTTGCTCTGGTTAATTATCCCAGCCATTTTAAAATCTTTTTTTTTTTTTGCTCGTTTAAGCAGATTTTGGGGGATAAGGCGCCAATCTATATCACTTTTCGATGGACACCTACACAAAGTGCTACGCGACTATTAATTCATTCCGCGATTTTCAAAATATTGTTTGGGGCTCAAGAATTCGTTTGCAGCATCTAATATGCAATGACATCGCCGTTATTATTTATGTATTTGATACCTCGACAAATTATAAACAGAGGACGCACAGCACGTCAGCCCCCTTCGAACAAAATTTCTCGCTGCGCCACTGGCGCGGACGGTCTCCTTCCCGCAAAGAGTGAGCGTGGATTCTCTTCTGGGCGCTCTTCCTTGATGCCGACGAAAAACAGTTATTTCCGATATCCGTCCAGGAAGCGCAAGCGTAGGCATGGTGTTGCACGGGCGTATCTTAGCTGGATCAGTTCTGCTTCCTTGTCATCACTGTTAAGCGTGGCCTCCACGGGGCGCACGAGGGGCTTTAGCACAAGCGAGGCGCCTACGCGCCGAGTGCCGCGCCCTGACAACACTGGAAAAAGTACGCATCTCCATGGAGCGTCTCTGGCTACAGTGGCTAGCTGGCGTACTCGCTCCTGTGTTGTTGCAAGACTTCGTAGGCTGAAAATGACCGAAACAGTTCGACTGCTACTTTAAGTTTGTCCCGGAGCGACTTCCATCGCCTCGATGCTGTTTGTGTGATAGCAACACGAGGATTTTTAAGCACATTTCACTTATTCAATGCTTGCCGTAAACAATGCGCTGACCTGCGCGCGGTGCTCCAGGAAGCAATAGAGGCAGCACCTCAGACGCCACCTCTCCGCACATAGCTTCTCTAACTTATTTATTTTTATGCTGTTTGTGGCTGGCGAGCCACAGCTGAAGCCCTTCAGCCACAGCGAGTGCCGTCGCTACACTCCGGCGATGAACCTTTCGTTGTCGATCGACTGACTGTATGCATAACTCTACGCAGCGCAGCACCAATGTAAAAAAAAAAAAAAAAAAAAAAAAAAAAAAAAGACAGAGTTAGATCACAGAGACAGCGCGAAAGGCATCCTCTGATTGGTGCACGTCAACTAATGACCGGCGAGCCACCTCTGCGCCAGCGCGAGCGCGCAGCAAGCGCCGCGGAAATATCTGACATGGGACATATATCTATCTAATCGGCGCGTCACGCATGCGCAGACAGACTCAAGCGAACGTTCGTGCGGGGCCTTTATGTCCGCCGTTGACTTAAAACAAGGCGTTTGCGGGCAGAAGAGAACTATTTATAGCGTCAAGACGGGAAATATTTGCTACCGCTTGTCGGCCCAATCCAAAGGCGTCTTCCATTTCAACGGGGGTCGGACACGCCGAAGTGTCCACGCGGAGAATTTCCCGCGTGGCTTCGGTGGACAATCGAAAAAAAAAAAAAAAAAAAAAAAAAAAAAAAGGAACCTACCGCACAAGACACGCAGACGCGTATGCCGTGCGCGCGCTTCGAAGATATATGAATTGTCAAGTGACTCCATCAGCCAGTAGGCGGGAAGCGAACGGGAAACGAATGTTATACTCTGAAAATTTGCAGTGAACCTACTCTGGTCAGTGCTTAAAGTCAGGGAGGCCTCGGGGGGTAGAGACCCCCTTACCAGCATTTTAGCACTAGAACCTTACCAGCACTAGGACCAGCTGAGACCCCACTTTCCGTGCTCGATTGTATAAGGGCTGCACGAAAACAAAGCAGGCTGCAATTTTTTACTTTTGTCAGTGGTTTTCACATTCCTTCGCTAATTGTTAACCCAAGAAGAGGAAGAGCGAAGCAGGCTACCAGCTGCTTTCTTTCTCACTCTCTTTATTTCCCTTTCCATCTGTGCTCGAATCGCTTCGTGACCTCTTTACGGTGATAAGACTGCTGGAATGGCCTGCAACGACATGCATGAGGGCGGTGCAAGCCATTTGAAGGGCGAGAACTTCAAAGCCTACCGGTGCAGAAGTAGATTACCTGCACAGCGCGGTGCGTCATGTCACCAGTTTTACTTCTGAAAACACTACACGCAAAAGGGTAGAGTACCGCTCTTTGTGGCGTGCCTCTCGTGCACATGAGGATTGGGTTTGATCTCGTATCGCCCACTCTGATATGTACTTGGCGATTTTGCAAGAATTCTTTGGAGTAGTTAAAGTTGCGGACTCCGCAGTGCGTGCTATGAAGGTTGTCCAAGATTTCTGAGTGCTGACATGCGGTGCCAACACTTTTTCTTTCTTCAAGTCGACAGTCGAAAGAACAGGTAATTGGTGCGTGGCAGATGCTACTGGTTTTCCAAGGCTCTTGTTGAAGTAAACGCATATTGAAATTCCTAATAAAACTAAATAATTACTTTTACGCACGGAACACAAACGCGTACTTCGAAAGATCGCCTCACATTAATTGCACCCATAACTGTCGTATCCTACCTCTAGGTCTCAGCTTTTATTCCCAGACCTTTCGTTTTTCGGCAAAAGGAGAGGCTTTGTCCTGATTTGACTGGAAAAGAGACCGACGACTTTCCTGCAGTATAGGCAGACGAAGAAGGGCAGCCGTCAGAAGTAGCAAGCTTGAACCCTTCTTTTGCACCTTTGCAGCAGTTTAAAGAATACGTGCGAGCTCCCAAGAGACAAAAAAAAAAAAAAAAAACACCTCGCTGTCCTTGTTTTCGTATTTTGTAAATAATGTACAAAGCTCCCCCTGTCCTTTTTTTATATTGCTCCCCTCTGTACTTCCCCTCGCTGTACTGTCAATGTCCCCTTTTCTTTCCTTCCGGGCACAGCTCGGGTGCTTCAGATTTTAGATAGCAGTTGCCGCGGCCGGCAGCACACTTCCATCCTTTTTGATCATTCAATAAACCACTACCACCACCACCACCACCACCACTAAAAATGAAAGTTAAAAATATGAAGTTCCCGCAAACCCACCGGGTTGCAGTTTACAGTGGTTCGCCAGTGGTCATCACTATTTAAGAGTACGCTGTACTGTACGAGTTGTAAGAACACATCTCCCCCACCAGCGAAAAACAATTAGGACCAACGAGTGAGAAAGGGCACCCCGTTCGTCTTTTCTTTCGTTGATAATTTGTCTGTTTTGCCTGGTCCTCTAGAGAGAGAGCGGACGAGAACCGGCGTATTCAGTATATTGTGGCCGATGGCAGGTCCTCTAGATGATCATCACACTTGACATATGATTTCTCTTCAAGAAAATCCCACCGTATTACTAGACCCATTCCCTTTCGAGCAGGCATATCTAAAATGTGCTTAAAACAAAATATGCATACAACATAATAAAAAATATATAAAAGCGGATGCTACTGTTATTGTTGTTCGTTCTGGTTGTTATTTACGCCCTTTCTGCTATGAAGGTTACATTAAAGGAACAAGGAAATTATAAAACCAAACTTAGTAATATAAAATAGATTATTCTACAAATATATGCGCTGTCCAATTTACTAAGCAGAGGGTAAAATCTCGCACAATATATTCAACTACACTAATGACCACTGAATGAAATTTGGGCATGGAAATTAAACGTTTAAAATGCCTTTTTAATGGATATGAAATATAGAACAAAGAATAAGTCTAAAAAAGCAGTTCCACGCGAACGATGTACACTTAGGTTAAGAAAGTTCGAGTAAGGCGTATTTCAATCGCACTGATCGTGCTCATGAACTATGGTCAGTCAGAGACTTTTTATTTTTTTTTTTTTATTCATACGGTTAACCCTCTATATGAGGGTCATTACAGGGAGGGAAACACATACAATTCTCTTCGCTAAAATACACTCTATAGAACAGAATTACAAATTTGCACTGTAATGCTCCAAGAACGACTTAACACCTATCTCAAATTTTTCTACTTCTGTTTGGTATAGAACTTCGCTTGGCAGTTCCAGATTTCTACTGCATAGGGAAAAAAGGAGTAGCGATATACATCACTACGTGTAATAATAGGATGCTATACCTTACTGTTATTTTTTTCGTGGGCAACGCCTCAGAGGACGTGTAACATAGTGTTGTTTATTAACTTTTACTTTATCATTCATTATCAGAAAAAAAAAAGTTTCAATTTCTGCTTTGTTCTTCTCATTTCTAGTGATTCTAACTGACACTGGTTTAACATTTCTGTGACTGAGTCAGTGCGCCGGTATTCAGAACATATAAAACGTGCTGAAATCCTTTGCAATCTTTCCAGTTTTCATTTTAAACCCTTTTGAAGTGGACGTCACACTGCACTTGCGCACTCTATGATTGGCCGCACGAATGTCTTGTACGTAATCAATTTAATTTCTCTAGTCGCATTCGGCAACTTCCTCCGCTGGAAACAAAGCTTCTGATAGGCTTTTAAATAGATATTTTCAATATGGGTGCGCCAACACAGATTATGTGTTAGTGTCACTCCCAAGTATCTAAAACGCTTTACCTCATCTAAAGAATTTTCACCGATATTATATTGAAACGGCATAACATTCTGCTTCCTTGTTACATGCATTTGAGTAGACTTTTGGTAATTTATTTATGCCCCATTTCAGGCAGCACGAGTTTGACTGAAGGCACCTATTTAAATTCATCTGATCTTCCGGGGAAGCCACAGGAGAGTAAATTAAACAGTCATCAGCAAAAAGTTTCATTTTGACAGGTGATTGAATGATAGGAGAAATATCATTTATATATAACAAAAACAAAAGCGGACCTAAAACGGAGCCCTGTGGCACCCCCGACAGAACTTCACGCTTATCTAATAGTGTGCTTTCTACCTTGACAACTTGACAGTGGTTACCTAGATACGCCTGAATCCATAGTACTATATTTTCACTGATTCCTTATCTGCGCAGTTTAAAAAGAAGTTTATGATGCGGAACTTTATCGAAAGCCTTCGCGAAATCCACACAGACCACATCTACCTGCTGACTTTCGTCTATAACCTTGCAAAAATCGTTCACTGCTTCAATCAACTGCATCGAAAGGCCAGTCCGAAAACCATGCTGGAACGGACACAAAAGGTCGTTCATTTACAAAAAATGAAGGATGCGTTCAAAAACCTTGCAACATACGGAAGTGAGTGAAACCGGTCTAAAGTTCTTTACAAGAAGTCGATTACCGTAGCCTTTAAAAACCGGAGCTACTATAGCGCTGCGCCAGTCATTAGGTAAAGAATGATCACTTTTCAAATAAAATTTGCAAGTAATAGGACAATCACTCATCACACCGTTTAAGGAATTTCATCGGTATTTCATTAGGGCCGCACGATTTCTGGGAGCGTTACTTTAGTTTATGCAATGAAAAAGGTCTACTACAAAAGTGGCTGCGATCACAACTGGCTCATTTACAGCATGCTACATATCGTCAAATTCAGACTTTAATGCGAATAGTAGGAAAGGGTGAAAGTGTATGTGTGTGTGTGTGGGGGGGGGGGGGGCGTTGGCCCCTCAGTATGTACACAATTTGTTTAGAGAGCGCCCCCCCCCCCCCCCCCCCCCCCCCCCCCCCCCCACACACACACACACACTTCCCCGATCCAGTTCTGGAGTTATTGCGTGACCGCTGAGTGATGCTCCACGCGGCATGTCTGCAAGGTGAGGTCTAAACGGCGTATGACGCCGTTTTTTACTGCAATGAAAGCAGTTTTAACTGTGCCAAATGGGCCACTTACGCAAACTTCACCTTCCTTCTTTGTACAGAACGCCTCGGCCAAGTCACGTACCACCTGGTTACGGCTCCTCTTCAAAACAATATCTGCCAATAAATGCAGGCATGCGTTATCGCGTGTAGCGTCTGGGCATGCGCCATAGTGGAGGGGTAAATCTGACCCAGTACCCGATTTCATCCAAAGGGCGATCATTAAAACAAAGGCCTGTCTGTCCGATGTAAACCCTGTCACAGGTGAGATGGACCTCACAGACAACACCCATCAGGCATCTGACGAAACGAATGGCATGATATGCTTGATGCAGTCCGCCTTACTCCTCCCTTCGGACATAATCTTAAGGCACAATGAGGCCAACTTGCCTACGGTGTGCTGGCGGTTTTTTTCAGTCCCGTGCAAGTTGGCCTCATTGTGCCCTCTGCGTTCTGTATAAAGAAGAAAAATAAGTTTGCGTAAGTGACCCATCAATCAGATATTGTATCAGAATGAAGGCAATATTTTTACACTGCGCTTAGTGTGCGACTTGACAGGTTGAAGTTATATAAAGTTTTTTTTTTTTTTTTTTTTTTTTTTTTCCAAATAAGATCAGTCGCGAGTCTGCGCTTGTGGGGTAACTTCTTGTCCTTGCATATTTGTCCGCAGTACCCCCCCCCCCCCCCCCACCCCCACACACACATTTTTTTTTTTTAATTTATCATGATTGACCGACTCGCCCAACGACGCTCCCTCTCTTAATAATAAACCACTACCACCACCAACTGATTCTTTAAATCCACACTATACTTACTAGAGGTGCATACCTTTCTCAAGAAAGAATTTCGTTAATTTCTGATGCCATCGTTCGGAAGCTATATAATAAGAATTATCCTTAGTAAATACCTGGTGCCATCCAACTCTAAAAAAGCTGAGAAGTCGATGTAAGACTGATTACAGAGACAGAGCAAGCAGATTACGTGCTTCCAGGTCCCCCATATTCGCGGAAACAGTTAATTCAAGAAGATCAAGTAGAATTCAAATACCGCACACTCTCTTATGTTACCGGTCGGTTTTATAAGCTTATAAAATTGTGAGAAATTTAGGCAATGATTTTTTTTTTTTTTCGGCGGGAAATCATTCTAGCAGTCCTTGCAAGCGTAATTCCTATGAATAAAGTTCACTCGACTTACGGCTAAACTGTAAAACCTAATATTAAAAAATAAATAAATAAATAAATAAATAAATAAATAAATAAATAAATAAATAAATAAATAAATAAACGATGGATGTACAAATGAAATGTCTCGACAGCACGCAGAAAAAAGAAAAAGAAAAAGGAGTATCAATTTCAGACATAACCGCGAAGTAGTTTGGCGCAACAAAAGTTTTGCCACCCCCCTCCCTTAGCTGGCTGCAGCTTTTTCTTTTTTTACGCTGTACGCGCTTTAATTGTAGCTCTGCGTTAGTCCCAGTTCTTTTCTCAACCAGCAGGCCATCCTCTCTCTAGCTTTTTTTTTTTTTTTTTTTGTATTTTATCTCCTTATTCTCATCTGTGTACCCTTTAGTTCACGTTTGCGGCACTTTTTCTAAAGGTCGACAGCTCTCGACCCCCCCCCCCCCCCTCCCCCCATTTCTTGTTCCCTTGTTTCCTTTCTACATGGCGACAAGTTTCTTTTCCGGTCCCCTTCCACTTGTTCAGCCTCCCTGTTTTCAAGAACCGTGAACGTTTGGGCGAGTTGGTCAGACGTACTTGACATCAAGGGCGCGGCAGACAGAGACGAGGACAGTGCCTCGCCTCTGTCTGCCGCGCCTTTGATGTCAAGTATCCCTGTTTTCGCCGCCACATAAATGCGCCGCGGCCGTTTTAGCCATATACATCCCTTCTGCTTCACGCCGCGTCGTTCGCTGTTCGCGTACGTCGTCAAGTGTGGTTTTAATTTCCCAAAGCATCTATTTATCGTTCAGAGCAGACAACGCGCTGCAGTCGGCGCTGTTTGTACGTGAACGAACAAGAGTTTTTTTTTTTTTTTTTTTTTTTTTTTTCTGTTAGGCTGGCTTTGGAAAGGGCATTCGCAGTTTAAAAGAATTATAGTAAGTATGGTTGAAAGCTTTCCCGTCACGGCAAGAAAAAGAAAACACACAATAAACCGGCGACGACGACAAATCGCAGGATTTCAAGGAGGAACGCGACGATGGGGAGCCGACCGCGCTTGCTCCGACTCTGGGCTGTGCCGAGCGGGGAGGCGGCAGACAACCTAGAAAGTATTTCCAGGGACCGCAGTTGGGGCAAGGGCAGTACCAAGCCGAAACAGCACAAGAAGTCAGTCGCCTGGGGAGCTCGTTTCCCCGACTGAACTTCCCGGAATTCAAGGTCACACACCTGCCTTGACTTTAGCTCTGGGGAACTTCTGCCCCTATGCACACCATTAAGACAACTCGGCGGCGCGCCTTTGCCTTCCGCCAAAAAGGGAAGGATATTCCTTGTCACCGCTGCTGGCGCCAGGCAGGAAGACATGAATGGGTCGCTACCTTCCATTCCGGCGAGGTGGCTGACCGCAGTGAATGGAACCCTCGCCTTCGCTGCCGCCGCCGCGGCGCCTCCGATGACCGCCGATCGCCGGCAGCCCCTTGGCGGGAACCACGGTGTTCATTGTAGGCTTGCGTTAGCCACATTTTAAGATATACCTTGTCGTAAGTCAGTCGGTAAACGAGATGCCCTAGAAATGCGCTGTAGTTTTCTTGCCGAGAAATCGTCAAGGCATTCCACACGTCCATATTGACTCGACCGCACCGGGGAAGACAAGAGGCGCCGGCGTGGTGGCGGCTTCCGATGACGGTGCCTGCAAATGCAGATATTTCCTTACTTCTGTGATGTCGAATGAGACAATCATGCCCCGGGAATGGTTCCAGTGAGTCACCCGAGCGGCGGCGGTGATGGCTGGCAAGCGAAGACGCCGGCCGCTTGCGCCTGGACGAAGCCGGGGAACATATCTCCTTTCTGAGAAGAGAGTCAGACCCTTTGTTTCCCACAGCAGTGTTAGCCGCGATGTACACAAACCTTCGGCCTGGACACTCAGTGGTTTGACCAAATTGGAAATTTTCCAACTAAAACAATCGATCGAAATTCAGCTGTGTTTTCACCACCCATTAAGCTACACCATTCAACCTCAATTGGTGCTTACAATTGGAAATAAATGGCCGTCCATCAAAACCAAAAGACCTCAAATGATACACCAACTAGGACCAAATGGTTTGAACTGCGTAGACGGAAGGAAAGAAGAAGACCATGCAAGCATGATCTTGCATGGTTTAGCCAGGTTGTAAACGGTTTGAATTAGGAGGGCGCTCAAGCTTCGCCTTCACACGCGGCGCGCCACTGCGAAATCTTTGCACTGTCCTCCAAGGAGAGAATGCCGCAATGCCGCAATGCCACGCGCAATGCCAAGCGCAGTGTGTACGAGAGCAGACGCGCGCGTGCGCACGCGTGTGTGTGTGTTTAATGATTGGTTTACAGGAAACTAAAGGCTAATCGCGGCGGCCGCTCACGCGCAGTCGTTTGTGGACAGTTTCGCCTCCACCGGAACGCAGCCGCCGGTGCAGTATCTCACTTAGTTGGGTAACTTGGCTCCGGTTAAGCTCATTAGGGCTCAGAGTGGTGAAATCAGTTGTAAACGTGTACTGCGACTAGGGAGCTTAAAGGATTTCCAGTTGGAGCTTTATTCACAAGAAAGCATGAACCAACATTTCTAGAAAGGAATTGAGATTAACAGGACTAGAAGCTTTTACAGAAATCAAGCGAGAGAAACATATGGAAACAAGTAAACATGGCGAAATTAATTATGATTAAGCTCCTAGCACCTTTCTTTACAAGAACCCAACTAGTATATCAGATGTATAAGTGCAAATCTCAGTCAAGGATATCATCCACACTTGGCATTCCAATCGGGAATGCTCCCTTAATACCCTTAAACAAAATCGAACCAATGGGTAGTTTCAAGTGGTTTTCTGGGTTCTAAAAAACTGAAGCTAGTCCAAATCGGTCCAATAAGCGGTCGAATCGGCCATACAACTGTAAGCTTATTATGGTGGAACCAGAGAGTTAATTAAGGTAGAACCCATTTGAATGCCTAGCTTGAGCTAGGCAACCCAAACGGACTACAACGCCCAATTGGACCCCCCCCCCCCCCCTTTTTTTTTTTTTACTCCATCATTACTAAACAAAAACAGCCCACGACTGCAAAGCGCGAAGATTCCTCCTTTGCGTGCATTCATGTGGCTGCATGGTAACATGTGGCGGGGGTGGAGCCAATGAAGACGCTAGTGGCCAATTGGTGGTGGTGGTAATGGTTTATTGAATAATCAAAAAGGAAAAAAAAGAGTGTTGCCGGTCGCGGCAACTGCGATCTAAAATCTGAAACATCCGAGATGGGGCCGGCGGGAAAGAAAAGGGGATAGGCCGGAAGGGGCGAGAGGAAGTACAGAGGGCAGTTATGGCAAGAAAGGACAGGGTTGTCAAGCGGTTGGGATCCCTAGCCAGCTACATAATTCCTCCGTACCACTGATAAATCGCAAACTGGCGGGTTTGAGAACGCTTAAAATTTTTGACTTCGTTTCCTTGTTAACTATTTGCTCGTAAGCCCTTTCTCAACCATTGCAAATATGCAACATCTAAAAGCTGTTGAGCGTCGTCCGCCTACCTCATCGCCCAACGGTGAAGCCTTCGGCCCCTTTCCCGAACATATCAGGGCAAGGAAGGTGATGCTCTATGTAATTCATGTACGTTTTGATTATCAATACGCCTTAATTATTCTGCCAGAGCGATAAAATGTCGGGGTACAAAAGCTGAGGCCCAGAGGCAAGGGCACCACACTTACGGGTATGAGTAAGACGATCTTTCACCGCCTGTGTTTGTTATTAAAAGTCATCTTTTGGTTTTATTTCAAATGTCTTTACTTCAACGAGAGCCTCGGTAAACCAATTGGGAGCGCCTGCCATGCACCAAACCACTTTTCATAGTTTAAAAAATCTGAAAGCAAGTAAACAATCTTTTGAACGCTTAGAACTTGCTGAATGTTTGCAATATTGAGAGAATAATCTGATTACTATTGTACGAGTATGAGAGACGACAATATTTAGACTCAAGTTTCGCATTACGAGTACACGCGAAATAGCCATTCACATAGCCTTTTCATTCCGCGAACTCTTTTGTAATGAAATATTTTTGGATGCTGTTGTTTTGAGATGGTTTTGAGGGGAAAACAAATCAAGGTATGCCTCTTTTCACATTGCCTCTCTTCTACACTTACAACAGAATACAATCTAGCCTTCAACTTCACTGACCGGAATGATGCACAAGAACGGTTGCTTCAGCTTTGAAATTAAATGTCGTGGATAATTTTTACCGGCATGTCTCAATTCAGGGTTACGGCGACGGCAATGGGGCTGCTTTTCGATCGAATGGACTTCAACATATACGAACACCGTCACCGCTACCGCGAACCGGCAGTGCGCAAGCCAGATATCTGCGCATATCGCGCTACGCGGCAAATTCAGAGAGTGCAGTAAGTAAGACTGTAAATATAAAACATGTAATAATAAGGTTAAATTAACACTTAAAATACTATCGTTATGAAATTATGAAATAGGCAGCAAAAAAAAAAAAAAAAGCTCGAGTTTTTGCTCAAGGTTATCCATTGAGATCCACTTAATACCCGGAGAGATGCTGCGTACTCCTCGCAACAAAAATTCTTGCGCCGAAAAACTAATTAGGGCAGCAGAGGACCAAACCACGTACTGTTTTCATAGGTCGTCGGTCTCATTTAGGCTCACATTCAAATCGTGATCTGAGTCGTGAGTCCGGACTCACGTTCAATTGTGAGTTTATTCATGTTCAAATCTGAGTCTATGCGAGTCTGGATTCACATTCAGTTCATGACTCGTGGTTAGTCCGACTTAGTAAGTTCCTATGAAATCAATGAATGCTTGGTCAGGTGTTGAACAATAATGATTGTGAGCGATTGGGAAATCGGCACGAGTTGCTCATTGTATCTCAGTGGACACGAGTTGCCTGTGTACTTGCAATACTGAATAAGCTTTTGGACGTGCAGATAATACTGAGCAGTTTCGGGTTTTTCCTCGTAAATAATTATTTTGGCTATGACAGTTCATCTGGTTAATTTTTTTTTTTTTTTTTTTTTTTTTTTTTTTTTTTGTCGTCGGCGTGCTCTTTTGCGGTGGCTCTATATAGACTTCATTTTGTTTAATTCAGAACGCGTTTCACGAGTGATTTCATCGGTTAGCTGATCATTGGTCGAGAACGATCCGAACGAACCAGGCAAGCTATGCACAGCTGGTAATTATGCTAATGACGTTAGAGCCCATTGTGTCGCCGTATTTTTTTTACACTTTTTCAGTGCTTCAGCACTATCTACTCACATTCTCGCAAAAGCCCGATGTTGAATGATTATAATAACTGGTTCACAGGTAGGGAAAGGCGCAGTATCTGTCACCCTTGTTTCTGTGGACACCTGACCCGCGCCGTAAGGGAAGGGAGGAAGGTGGGAGTTAAAGTGGAAAGAGAGAAAGAGGAGCCGTAGTGGAGGGCTACGGTGTAATTTCGACTACCTGGGGATCTTTAACGTGCGCTGACATCGCACAGCACACGGACGCATCTTCGCTTCGCCTCCATCGAAACGCAGCCGCCGCGGTTGGGACGGGTACTCCGACACAGTAGCCAGCCGGGCATCTTATCATTGTACCACCCCGGCGGGGCCCGATGTTGACGCCGATTCGACTTTTCCCGAGGGACTTCAGGTGTCCACACAAACAAGTGTGACTGTGCCTTTCCTTTCCCTCCGGCACAGTAGTCTTACTACTGCACCACTGAATTCGCCCCGCAGCGGTGGTGCAGTGGTAAGACGCCCGATTACTGTGCCGAAGTTAGAGCACTGCACGGCCTGATTTTGCGGCCCGTGCCCATAGTTTGAAGCCCGAGCCTAGCCCGGGCCCGGCCAACGCCTCCTAAGTTATAGGAGGCGTTGGCCCGGGCCCGAGCTGACGTAAAGCAGGCTCGAACCGGGCCCGCGCCATAAAGATTCGATCCGGCCTAGGCCCGGCACTCAGTCTGCGCGGACACCTTAAAAATGCAGTCGAGGCGAAAAAAGAAAACGCTTAACGCTTGTTTATTCCATCATAAATGACCTATTCCTGATTGACATGCCAACGTTATATAACAGAGTGCACATCCCTAATAACGTGGAACGAAAATTCCAAGCACATCGAATGGAAAGGATTTTCAAGAGTGCATGAAGTATTCGTTTTTTTATCGAAAGTGCGCGAGACTACACGACCAAGAACTTGTTGGCTGCTAGGATTGGATGTAGTGGCTATCGCACGAGGAACTGTTCACCTACCTTCTGTATGCGTCTTCCACGTGTGCTAGCCACTATGTCAGAAGCGAGATTGTAATAAACTTACCAATAATATCGTATATGCTAAGAGTCATGAGTAATTCTCTCTGTTGTTTCAATTGCTGGATTAGCGATGGCAGGTATGTCGTTCACTTTTTTTTTTTTTTCTTTGGTGATGACTGTATTTCATGTGTAATGCATTTTTTGTAATTTACTACTATGAGTGTACTTTTGATCTGAGCAAAGCTCCTGTCTTAGCCCTGCATAGAACTGATAGTACTGTTAAATTAAATAATGCTGCTTAAATGGTACATATAGTAAAAATTAAGATGTGAGAAAAATGTCACAAAATATTCTTCTGAGCTGAAGAGGTCATTTTAAAGTACTGGCAGAAGCAAATGCCTGGACAAGAAATTTCTAACACCACTCAAGAGCTATGGATTACAAAGATTTTAAATATGGCTCTGTATTATCAATTAGCTCTTGAGGGAAGTTATTTGCTTAATCACACACAAAGAGACTGCCCCTGGCAACTACGCCACAAGAACCTGTCTCATAAAGGGCAGGAAAAAAAAAAATCCACAGGATCTTGTGCAACAATATTGTATTGAATAACTCATCGCCGCTCTCCGCATCTTTATGGAGGCGGAAAAAGACGCCTGTTTATTTTGCATAAATATGTGTTTTGAACAACCGAAGATTCCTAATGAAATACGTTCTTATTCAATTACGTTTCTCGTAGCGTAGAGATTTTTTGAAAATAAGCGGGGGGGGGGGGGGGGGGGGGACGAAGACGGCTGCCTGCCGACATGCAATTAAAGGCGCTTCTCAGTGATACGACGAAGTGTGCTTACTGATGGCTGAAAAATCCCCAAGCTAGCCGAGTTGTTTTGCCCACATTTTCTTTTTCTTTTTTTTTGTTTTTCGCTTGTGTTGAGTGCCGAGTGGCGTGCGCACCTAAGTTACTTCGGCAAACCACTAAGTGCAGCTGATTAAACTCGGTCTATAAATTAGCTTTCTCTCATTCGACATTAAAAAATGTACTATTAGTGGTTTATTCGTAAACCACTTTCATGACTTTAGCGGCGGGATTTCTTCATTCCCGAAGAAGCACTGCACAGCAAGCCAAAGCCCGCCCAAGCCACCCCTTCAAGCCCTTACCCGGCCAAGCCGCAAATTCAGGCCCGAGCCCGGCCCGGGCCCGGAAAAACGGCAAATTTCAGGCCTGAGCCCGTGCAGTGCTCTAATCGGGATCGAACCCGGGTACTCCGGGCCGAAGTACGCGGGTTCGAACCCGACCACGGCGGCTGCGTTTCGATGGAGGCGAAACGAAGAGGCGTCCGTGTGCTGTGCGATGTCAGCGCACGTTAAAGATCCCCAGGTGGTCCAAATTACTCCGTAGCCTTCCACTACGGCTACTCTTTCTCTTCTTTTGATTGGTTCACAGGAAGCGAAAGGCGCAGTATCTGTTACACTTGCTCTGTGGACACCTGAACCGCGCCGTAAGGGAAGGGAGGAAGGTGGGAGTGAAAGCGGAGAGAGAGAAAGAGGAGCCGTAGTGGAGGGCTACGGAGTAATTTCGACCACCTGGGGATATTTAACGTGCGCTGACATCGCACAGCACACACGGACGCCACTTCGTTTCGCCTCCATCGAAACGCAGCCGCCGAGGTCGGGTTCGAACCCGGGAACTCCGGCACAGTAGTCGGGCGTCTTACCACTGCGCCAACCCGGCGGGGCTCTATTTTCCACTTTCAATACCTCCGCCATTCCCTTAGGGTGCGGTTCTGGTGTCCACAGAAATAAGCGTGACAGATACTGCGCCTTTCCCTTCTTGTGTGCAAATTATAACTCCGGTGAACTCTGATGCGTTCACGGGAACGCTGGTTGTGTTCGACAAGGGGCGCGCGATGTACCTGTGCAGCAAGAACGCTAAAGCTTTCGCATTTCTCCACTGCAGATTCTGCAGTGCTCTCGGAAATTTTAGTGTTGCAGCACATAGTCTTGTTTGGAAGCATGACCGCCTGATTAAAAAAAAAAAAGAAAAAAAAAACAAAAAAAAAAAACTAGTCTCTCAGATGTCTAAGAGGAGAATGGCGAAAGCCTACCCTTCCTCTCCTATCCTTTGCCTCCCACCGTTTGCCTCTTATCGGCGTTCATTGCAGTGCTACATATAACTGCCGAGTGTGTTTAGACGGTGCACGATCGCTTCTGTCGCGTGGCGTTCCTTGGCGCGCATTTAAGTGAGGGATTGCAGATGGCAGGAACGCTAGACAAGAACACATCTCGCGGAATCGCTGCGCAGTTCGGACCTGGGCATACAAGACCGGATCCTCAAGCGAGCCTATGAGGTCGCAACAGGCTTGACCTGCTGGCCGACGTTGACAAATCTCGCGCACGGGATTTCGCTTCATGAGCCTAGAAAGGTTTTTGCCTTAATAACGTATAATAATTTAGACACAACACACACAATCTGTCAAAACGCCCTGCTGCTGCACGATATTCCATGATCAACTCAATTAAACCGTCTGTATTTTTTCTTGCGCGCCCCGAATTCCTACGTGTAATAAAGGTTTTCTCTCTCTCGTAAATTATGCATTGGCTATGCCCGAGGTTTCGTCGGCCGGGCGGTGAGCACCTCGTTTCCCGCGGCGCGAGGGAGGGCCTGCTCTCGTTCCATGATATAACTCGCCATTTTAGCCTGGAAGGCGCATCTTCCCTCACCACACAAGTCATTAAGCAAGGCCCAGGAGATACTCTGGCGCCAGCTACAAACCCGCGACTTCCCCTGCCCCAAAGTTTATTCACATATATTCAAAGAGCAGGTTGACCCTGAATGCAAAGAGTGCGGCGTCGACGCTACTTTAGACCACATTACATGGGGGTGCGCGGCCTATCCGCCACCCGCCGCATTTGCTGCCAGCTCCATCTCTGGGGGAGTGGGAGGCCGTGCTGCGCTGCTCGGACCCGGCCATCCAGGCTCGGGTCACTGAGTGGGCCGAAAGAGATCGCCGACAGGACGCAACTGGCGGCCATCTGGCGCGGCCAGCAAGCAAACTAAACCACTTAAAGCCGATGAAATAAATGTTTTCCCATCCATCCATCCATGCATTGGCTTATACGAAAGGAAAGGCGCAGGTAGTCAAGTTTGCTTGAAAGTTAAACTATGACGTGAAGCGCGGGTCTACCTATAGCGTAGTGAAGCTTTCGCTTCAAATGAAATGCATGCGCGACGGGCCGCATGAGCGTAGGTCTAGTCCTCAGCTGAGGCATATCAAGATGAAAGCTGTCCCCGTGTCCCACAATGCCTTCTCTTCATCCAATGTATTCGTGCCTTTTCTTAAAGTGCTCTTCAGCCTTTTAAAGATCATTGTGAACTGGTTGCCTGAAATATTAACATCTCAACGTAATCATATATTGAGCGTGCCTGGGTAACAAGACAAAGAACATGAAGTTAGCGCAGAAAACTAGGACTATGGAAGAAGACTCAACATGAGCGCTTCCTGGGCCCTCGTTTTTTGCGCTAACTTCATCGTGAGTCAGATTCAACTAACCCAACTTTACACCTATATTACAAACCAAGTGTCTAAAGATATATACATCCGACGTATCCATTCAATTCTCTGTGCAGGTACGTCCGCATTCCGTTTGCTACGCGTGCATGAAGCTCAGCTTTCGTGACGCTCTAGGAGGTGCTAAGAAGGTCTCGGCAATTCTTACGTCGTATTCCCACAATGACGCAGATCATTGTATTCACTCAAAGTTGTGTGCGGCGAGCACCGCTTGTCACGCGCACAGGTTGCAGGCGGCAGGCGACGCGACGTACTCCAGCAATACGCATGTATGTCCATTCACGATCGGACAGTTCTCGTTTCTACAATGAAATTATTAAATTGCCACCTCGATTTGCTCGTAACCTAACCGAGCTACTCCTAGCATCTGCGCTGTCTTCGATCCTGCACCGACCTCCGACGTCCTAATACACCTTAAAAAAACGAAGCACGGGCTCGCACAAAAAGTGCTCTCCTAATTCGTCCCGCGTGCTGAAGACATGGACATCAAGGGTGTCAAAACAGAACATCCGGCCGTGCACTTGCAGAGCACGCCGCGAAACAAAATTTTGTTCGTTCGTGTGCTCCGTTTTATTTTGGGGGCACTGGTAGGTTTACGCTATGCGTATGATCCGCTTCCGTACGAACAGCGATGTTCTTTAGGCGTTTAGGAAAGGACTGGCCAATTAAGTGCTCATCTGCATGTAGCTTCGTTTCTGGTTAAATGTCTCGTGCATGGAATTTACACTCATGTATATGTTCGAGGTTATAGCGTGAGCGGAAGATATGCGGTGTCGGGTTTCGGTAGCCGAGATAATCAAATAGCCAAGGAGTAAATTTGCAGTTTAACGCTGCTGTGCAATATACAACCGAAAGGCGTGCTGTTTTTCACGCACGATGCCAATTGCCCAATTTCGGGCAGTGTGCACACACGGCAAAAACAGGGGCTAAAGCTAGCCACCAGGGGACTCACGCTTGTCCAATTGTGCCAAGTTCCATTTTTTCCTGTAATTACTATCGAAACAAACCGTCACTTACGCACCCATTGAGAATCCCTTCAGAGTTTCGGGGCATTTTTTGCAGGATGTCGCGATTTTATGTGAAAGATATGTACAGACTTTTATTTAGCGTTGCCGTCTGCCTGATCCTATGACACTGCGATGCAATTTCTGCCGACACTTTGTCAGCGCCCCAGGTGCGGGTGACCGCTCTGATCAGTGGACGGCCTGCTCTCGTTCCGCAGTTCGATTCCCCCCCCCCCCCCCCCCTTTCCATTCCTTGACCGCCACATGCCATTTCCTTGCCTGCTCTCACTGATATATAAAGGGGACAAATTGTCAAAGCTGGCAAACAATTACCGCACTTGCAAAAAAAAAAAAAGAAAAAAAAGAAAAAAGAAAGAAAAAGACAATTTTGGGGGCTACAATGCACAGCTACAGCTTCGCATTGTAGGCTGGGCTTTGAAGGTAGAGCAGGCCAAGTGCGTGTCGCTGCCCTGCTCACGCCCCTTCCCCACCCTCACCTGGCTACCCAAGTGTCATAAGTTTACCAACCAACCAGCGCGCTGTGCGGAAGCAATCGCGGAGCCTTGCCAACCAATCGGCGCGCGGCGCGCAACTGCTGAAGTCTCGAAACATGCATGGGCCGTTCTAATCCCTCTCCCAGCGAGGCTGAAGTGCGAAAGTTCTAGTCGAGAGAGAAAGCAGCAAGGAGGCACTCAGGCAGGCGGGTGTCTGGATCAGGTCTCTGCTCAAATCCACGCTCAGACTTTGCCTAGGATTCTCATCCATCGGCTGCATCGTCCTTGGCCTGTTCAAGACGCCCCAACAAGCATTTTCTCCTGCGATAAGTTTTTCTAGAATTCGATATAACGCTAGGCGTTTGTGCCGATTGTCCTAATTTGCACGTTAATTTGCGTGTACAGTTGCTTTTCGTTTTTTATTATTTTTTTTTTTTTAGTTTGTTAATCTTCGCTGTGTTGCGATTCAAGTCAGTTCGCATTTTTGTTAATCCTCGCTTTCTGTTAACTGTTGCGATTGACGTCAGTCGTGTGTTGAATTGCGTGTTTTAAACAGGTTTTAAACTTCTCTACCTCTGTTAATCTGCGCTGCACAGATCAACATGAATCGGGTTTTGGTGGCCGGTGATTCAATGGTGAAATATGTTAATCAGTATTTTCCATCGCGTCCTGGTCTGGCTGTTGATGTGAGTGCACACAGAGGGATAAAGATAGAAAATTTGCTCTCGGCGGTAGCTACTCAGCTATTCGACATCGACGTTCTCATTATTCATGTTGGCACGAACAACACTCTTGAGAGTGTTAGCATGTGCATTGAGAAGTACCGTCGGTTGGCTAGCGGCATTGTCAAGAGCAAATCTTCGATGCAAGTAGCTTTCTCCGCCGTTCTCCCACGAGGGCAGAACGAGTATAGGGTTGCTGAAAGCGAAACTCAGCTGCACCGCACGAACGAGCGGTACAGGCAGGTAAACGCTGCATTACAGGAGCTATGCCGCGAGCGGGGTTTCCGCTTCCTGGGCGGCTTGGTTGGATGCTGGAGCAGCTACCTGAGCCGCGATGGTGTGCACCCGAGCCGGCAAGGAAACCAGGTGCTGGCGGAGTATCTCTACCAGGAGGCCTGCAGCCTGGCTGCTGTTGCTGAGAGGCGGTCCATTCAACAGAGGTACCAGGAGAGTCGGGTATCCACAAGTTGGACTGGCTGGGCCAAGCCAGCCAGGGAGGCCATGATTTGTGAGGCAGACTTTCCTCCTCTATATTCATCTATTTGTACTTTAGGAGTAGTAAGCAAGCAACCTGCAACTCCTGCTCCTGTCCAGGGAACAAACAATACTCCTTTGCAACGGGGCGGCACTGACCAGCTTCCAGCTACCCTTTGGGGAGCTGGCTTTGTGCTTGTTGGAGGTGTTCGTGTCCGGCAAAAAGGTTGTAAAGTTTGGACTACCTGGGACAGCCTGCCTTCCTCTGTGTCCCATGGCTCAGGTGTACCCGGATGGGGAAAGGCTGAGAAGAGGCTTGAAGGCTGTGTGCCTTTTACCAAGCCTATGACTCTCAGCCAAGGTGCAAGCACCACCTGTGCCAAGGTGAATGGTGGAGCCTCACAGGTGTCGCACAAAAGCAGCCCTGCTGTGTGCTCTTCCATAGAGGAGGGTACAGTCAGTGCTCCTAAAGCAACTGTACCAAAGGCTGTCTGCAACCATGGCAACAGTGAGTGGGTGCTTGTATCAAAGAAGAAGCGGAAGGCTGCGGCACTGTTTCGGCAAGGAAAAGGTTCAAGCTCTGCCACAGGCAGAGACACCAGAGTACTTGCCAAAACAGGTGCCAAGCCCTTGCAGCGTGCCACACCTTATTCTGCAGTAGTGAGGACAGTGCAGGCACACTTTTACAGAAATGCCTGTGCGCCTCCTTCTACTGCAGCATGCTGTGTGGACGGTGAAGGGCAAGCTAGTGACCTGCGCAGCATTGCCTGTGACAGCTGTGTGGCCAGCCACCACCAAAAAAATTGTGAGCTGGCAGACTTTGCAGCTGTTTTGTGCGGTGTTGTCGTAGAGGTTACTGGCTGCAAAAGCCGTGCACGATCACCATCTAAAGAAGGCCAGAGTGCATGCAAATGTGTCGTGAATACTAGCCTAATCAAAGCAAAGTCCGGTGCTGCTAAGCGGCGACGGCGTCGTTTGGCTGCTTCAGTACCTTATGGAGAAGTTGGCAATTTCAATGACCAGGCTCACTCTAAGGTGCAAAAGTCTGCGCATGAGGGTGGCACAGTGAGCAGTGCACAGCCCAGTGCTGCCAAGCGACGCAGACGCTGTCTGGTAGCATCTGCTTTGTGCAGAAAATCTAACTTATGTGATATGCCAGACAGTCAAGCTATCCAAAAAATAGAATCTCTTAAACAGGAAAGGGAGAGAGCAACTGGTGGCCTTGGTGACACTTGGCTAATTGATACCCCATCTGAGCATCTCCTGCCTTTAGCACCAGGCTGCCATAGTGAGCTTTGTGAAGATGTAACCCTTGCCCATGTTCATGCAACTAAGGCTTCTAACACAATATCTGGAGGGGGAGGGAGCAAAATTTGCCTGAATGGCACATTTGATAGTTTTGTTTCTTTTAAGGAATGTTTTGATGAGTGGTGTAAGGAGGGGAAGCATGTCGTTCATGTCGCTAGGTCAAACAAAAACCCCTTAGAGTCAGGATCTAAAGATTATGAATTTTTGAGAATTACTTATCGCTGTATTCATAGCGGTAATGCTAGGATACGCAGTACTGGAAAACGTCCAAACCAGTCTTACAACAGCATTGGTTGTGAAATGCTTGTTTCACTGGCTCTTCACAAGTCTCCATCTCTGCACTACAAAATAATTCAGCTGAAAACTGTGCACAATCACGACCTTAGTCATTACAATTTATACACAAACCAAAGACTTCTGAACAGTAATGAAAAAAATCAACTATGTGATCTGGTGAAATGTAACGTTGCTTCGAAAGAGTTCAAGAAACTTGTTCAACAAAAGACGGGTAAAACTTTAACTACGAAAGATGTAAACAATTTAAAACAAATTTACTCTGTACCAGTTCGAAATAAGGAGACTCACGGGCAAATGCTAGTTCAGCAGGTAGAAACTTTAATTGAAAGAAATCCAAACTGGGTCATTCATTACGAAAAAGACAATCAACATGAGTTGCAGTTTATCTTGTTCCAAACAAGTGAGATGCGTGAGATGCTGGAAAAATATCCTGATGTTATATTTGTAGATGGGACATATAAAGTTAATATTGAAGGTTATGTTTTGTACTCTGTTCTCATCGAAGATGGCCGTGGGCGTGGGCGGTGCGTCTGCTACGCATTCGTACAAAATGAAACCGCTGAAATTATAAGGGCCATGTTTGAAAAATTTATACAATTTAATCCATTTGTTGTATCAGGATGTAAGGTGGTAATGATAGATAAAGACATGAACGAAATGCGTATCCTCAGTTCTCTTCTTCCGAACAGCACAATTTTACTGTGCACATGGCACGTGCTGAATTGCCTCCATAGAAATATTAATGATAAAGCAAGAGGGCAACGAAAATTACTCCTTCCACTTGTAAAAGCATTAGTCTATTCTCAAACTCATCAAGAGTACTCTGACATGTTAGATCAATTGCGTAATGTAGCTCCTGCTGGATTCTTTTCCTATTATATGCAGCAGTGGGACTCGTGTAGAGAGATGTGGGTGCATGCTTACAGGAAAAGCCTTGTAACCCTAGGAAATAATACAAATAACCGAATTGAAAGCCACAATCAAAAGCTTAAAAGTTTCCTTCGTCCTGGTATGCATTTAGTGGAGGCTGTAGGAGGATTGATAGAGTATGTTGACAATGACGCCGCCTCTCTACAGTTTGCAAAGCTGAAGGAAATGAAGATTAATGTAAATGTAAATTGTATAGATGAATTTCAATTAGAACTGTCCCGTTGCTGCACATCAGAAGCTAAAGATAAACTGCTCGAACAATATGAAAAATTTAAGACTGCTAATTATCAAGTCAGTTCACTTCTCAACTCATTTAATGTGGCTTTAGGAAGTAAAGACTATTGTGTCAGTCAAAATCTGGACAGCTGTACATGTACTTTTTTCAACCAGTACGGCTTGCCTTGTTCGCATATAATGGCAGTCCGCTCATTTGCACAGGAAAGAGTACTCGATACAGCATGCATTCCTAGCAGATGGCAAAAGGAGCATTTTTTAAGTGAAAGCCCTACAGCTACGCCCACAAAGCCAGTAGTAACAAGTAGCATTCAGGTATCTTCACCTCTTAAGCTAAACACACCGCAAAAGATATTCTGCTGGGTGTACAAGGAGCTTGAGATTATGGCCAAGAGTGTCGCAAATATTGCATCCATGGGAAGTGAAAAAGAGGCGCGAGAAAATGTTTTGGCTATTAAGGCATTTGGAAGACAGCTCACAGCAGCATATGCACAGCAAAGTCAGGCTGGGCAAAATTTACAAGGTTTAACAATTCAAACAAGCCCAGCAGTTCAACAAACGAGCACCTTAAATACAGGAAGTAGCTTTGGGAATATTAAGCTTGTAATACCTGTAGTTAAGGCCAGAAGAGGTCGTCCAAAAAAAGTGAAAGCTACTAAGCGATTGTTTTCAGTACAGCAAAACAGGACAAGCCCACTAGTTCACCAACCAAGTCCCATAAATACAGGAAATAGTTATGGAAGCACTAATAAGCCTGTAGTACCTGCAGTTAAGGCCAGCACAGTGCGTCCCATTAAAGTGAATGGCACTGAGGTGAGCTCGACAAAGCAAAATACAATAGACCTTGCTTCTGTTAAAGCCGAGACGTTGCAAATTTATAAGCTCTATTCATTATGTGACAGAGATCTAGAGGCTATTGCTAGACATAGTTCACTGTCAGACAGTGTCATTAATGTTGCCCAGTACTTGATTCGTCAAAAATTTTCTTATATGGGAGGGTTTCAAGATGTTCTATTGGGACAAAGGCTACGTTTTTCTCAAGTGAAGGGCCCATTTGTTCAGATCTTGCATACTCGCAACCCAGATCACTGGCTTACTGTCACTAATGCATGTGCGCCCCCAAATACAGTATATGTGTATGATTCCATTGATGAAGATATACCCCCTGATGCCGTTAAACAGATATGTCACATATTAAAAATGCCATTTTCAACATTAACGATCAGCATCAAACCCGCTCAAAATCAGGGTACCACTTTGGACTGTGGCTTGTTTGCAATTGCTAATATGTATTACATAGCATCTGACAGAGATCCATCAGTAATGAATCTTAATCAGGGTATGCTACGGAGCCATTTACTAGAGTGTATAAAGAAAGGCACCATAGATGACTTCCCAGAAACTATTTCTTTAACTGTTCATGTGCGGCCAAGAATATTTGTGTATAACTTACACTGTGTCTGCAGGCAGCCACTGAATGGCCCAACGACTGGAAATATTAAATGTGGTCTATGCCTTAAATCTTTTCACAGGGACTGCATTCAAAAATTAAAAGGAAATTTAGATGGCAAGGTATTCTTCTGCTCACAGTCATGTTCAGCTAGCGCTAAGGAAAAACTCCAAATTATGAACTCATGAATTGCTGGATTACTCTTTTTAGCCCAAATGTTTCTCTCTTTCTCCTTTGTTTAAGTTCACAGCTAAGCAAATTACCCCCCCCCCCCCCCTCCCCACTTCCAAATAAAAAAAGAAAATTTGCTGCCGAGTTTATGCTTGCTCTGCTATCTCTTCGTTGCTTTTTTGGTTTTGCTGCTTGTTTCTGCTATTTCTTTCCAGGTTAACATGGCACTCCTTCCGCAAAGCTTGCTGCCTTTTTACCTGAAGTGGAAGTTTTCAAGGTCAAGTACACCACCTTCCCATCCTACCACGGTAATCTCACACTTGGCAATGTCCCGCTAATTATCACACCTTTGGTATCTGCAACAGTGCGCTTTGTACTGATGTATGCTGGCTATCAGCCTTGACAGCAATAAGCAGTATAAGAGGTGTTGCACTGTTGGCAATAATTCAAAATAGGATTTTCAAACTGGAAGATCACTTCATTCAGCATAACATTGTCAGCTGTGATGGGCAACAGTTAAATACAGCTGAGACAGGTTAGCTGCCAGGAACTAATATTAAACAGTTATCCTTTTACCCATTACTGGTCAGGTCTTTATTTCTTGAGAGATTTATAGTGTACTGGAAATAATATTCATATCAGTTTTAGTTTTTCGCAAATGCCATTCTCTTCATCACAACACCAACAGGAATTACGAGCCAAACTCGGGTGCATGCCAAGCCTGCAAGTACTTGTTGCACACCTGTCACAAGCTCAGTCCCTCACTGCTCCCTACCGGGTGCCTTAAAAAAGAGACCACGGGATAGCTGTGCCATTGTGCAACACACATTTGTTTGTGTGGCTAGAACTGTCTGCATCCACTCAGTTTCACTTCTGTCGAGTGTGGCCCGAAAGTCCTCGCACTGCAACACAGGAATGGCATTTTCACAAATTAAAAAATTTGTATGTATATTATTTGCACTGGGCCACAACAGAGAGTTTAGCAGTAATAGTTAAAAGGCTAGCTAATTAATATTTGTCAACCAGCCAGCCAGAGCGCAGCTATCCTCCTTCTTTCTCCTTTTTTTGCTTAGCCCATTTTTTTTTTTTTTTCCCGGTGGCACACAACATCCCCAAAAAAATATTTCTACCTGTGCCACTGCCAGTTAGCTAGTTAACACAGCTTAGCAGTAGTCTAATGCAGACCACAGCTGACAATGCTATGCTGAAGAAATTGCTCTTCTAACTAAAGAATGTATTTTTGACATTCACTGACAGTTGTAGCTGAAACAGTGAATAAAATATGGTGCATGTTGCAAGACAAAAAATATATATATGTATATATTAGGACAAAAAACTTATATACCTTGTAGGCTTTACGTAGGCTCACAATTAGCACAGGCATGATGCAGTGAGCATATTCTTAATGTTCTACTAAGCTCTATGTAGGTATGTATTATAGTTCCTTAGACCACCTCAAATTTGCAACAGCGAAAGATTTTGTACCTGTCCTCTGAATGCTCCTCCTGCAGGCAGATTAAAGGGACAGTGAGATGTTAACTAAGGTCAGGAAAAGCACATAAGCAACTGGCACATTATCACTCTGCATCAAGGAGAGAAAAGCCTCAAGCTCACCCCAGTGCACTAGATTGGGAAGATACTCAAGAAGACCTTTATGAGTTATCTTTATGGTGTTGTTAACGGCTGATGGGTATGAGTACTTCTAAAAGCATGCACATAACCTTTTCAACTCTTAAAGCACCTGTTGCAGACAAATTGCTCATGCTGGTAAGTATCTCAAGACTGTCTTTTAATAACAAAAGACTGAACTAGAGGAGGACTGGCACTGCTCTGTCTTTGAGTTCCTGTCCTTTGTATTTGCACTGCTTATGCTAAAGTATCACATAGTAATAACTAGCTCGACTTTCTGTTGAACTTGATGGTGCAACTAGCTCCCACTCTCTCCAGCAATGTTTACATTGACATTGTGCTGTTGTCTTGAAAGTTTGTAAGTATATTAAAAAATATATACAAAGCATTCATGCAAAGGCCCTAAAGTTGAGTACTGTAGGGCTCAACTTCAACCTGATTTCCTCTTTGCGTCATTTGTCGCAGTTCCTCATGCTTGGACACACATGCCTCATGCCTGGACAGCACTTCTTTCAAGTTCAAGTTTGCCATCTTACTGCCCTGTCCACTTCCTCGGCAGTCTTCCTCCTGAAAGTGGAGGCCCATTTAACTGCTGTCAATGATACTGTAATGCACATGACATGTAAAAGGCTGTACAGCACAAGGTTGTCACTTACCACAGTACCTTAAAATAATTCGGAGCCCTCTGCTACCGCACCTTTCAATGCAATAAGGCTAAAAGTCCCATTTTCTAGAAAACTCCAGCATCTGAATTGAGCTAAAAATCACGGGCATGGCTGGCAGCGGACATGGTCGGACACTGATCAATTGCAGGGTTCTGCGACATCATGCGACCATGTGATATGGCCGATTTGACAGAAGCTTCAGGCTTGTCATTTCATATAGCAGGACGAAGGCAATCCAACCCTCCAGGAACTTTGCTCGGGAAGCACAGCGCGGGAAGAACGGAGAACGAGGACAACACAGGGCTAGCGCTAGTCCTGTGTTGTCCTCGTTTTCCAGTCTTCCTGCGCTATGCTTCCTGAGTTAAGATGATTTACCAACCTACCCAAGCCTATTTCCTTCTGAGGAACTTTGCATTCAGAGTGGGACATCCCGACTCAAGGCCACGCAAACATGTCTGTATGTTTTTGTTAAGCGAGGCTTTATATCTATGCTAGGTAGTCTTTCACATAATATAGTAGCTTATTACTATACAAAGAGTATGTATGAGATAGCAGAAGAGGAAATTAAGAAATTACTGATTAAGGGTGTTGTAAAGTGCATAAGTAGGAATGTAAGTTCGCAAGAGAAGCTGCAAACGGGACCTGTTAATGCTGTCATTATTGTACCCTTCTAGGCAAAATTTAAGTGGATGCCTCATTGTTCTTTTGTCTTCAGTCTTTCATTCCCTCCTCCATCCCTTCCCTCAGAGCATAGTTCAGGTGTCCACAGAAACGTGAGACAGTTACTGTGCCTTTCCCATTCTTCGATTCTTTTTTTTTAATTTTTTTTTGCCAGTGATGAATGCATTGCCTAGATGATGACAATCCTTCTTGTCGAAACGCTGGCTAGCAGACTGAGGCTCCCCATACCCTTAAAAATTTTAATCTGCTCCATCCCAACTTCCTGCCTATTCCCAAAAACTTAAATGAGTGTGTAATTGTTGGGTTCTTTGCTATGAGTACCAAATATCTTGTGTTATGGTCATTCTACTCCTGTAAGTACTTGTGTATCAATGTGACAGTGTTAATGGTCCCGCTCTGCAGAAAATCTGTCAGTACTGTAGACAAAAAATCATAGACATGCATCTGGTACATGTTAAATGGGAGATGGCATAGCCAAGCATTGATCAGCCTGTGGGTTGTATGATGTCTTGAGACCACATGACATAGCCAGGTTGGTAGTAGCTTTACGGAGGGAAGGACAGGAATCAAACCTGGAACTGTTGGATGCCAAGTCAGATGTGCTACCCCTAGGCCTTACAACGATGTTTGTATGTTTTGGTCGAAGCGGGCTTTATATCTGTGCCGAGTGACCTTTCACATGATGCTTACGGCTGCATGCTAATTAATGAGTATGTGTGAGATAGCAGAGGCACAAAATTAAGTGAAATTAAGCAAGTAGCAAAGTGCCTGTGCGCAAACTGCAAACCGAGCCATAGAGAGGAACGATTAGTGACGTTGAGTCACATTTTTACAGGCAGTGTTGATGTCCCCTAAATTCCTTTTTACTTGCTAGCCAATAAATGCCATGTTTGTGTTTTACTGTTTCACATGCCTCTGCGTCATTCGCTGCATTTTCCCACTGTTCTCCAAATTCCTTTTGACTGCAGGTCAATAAATGCAATTTTGTGTTTTTCCTTTTCAACATGCCTCTGTGCCATTCCCTGCATTCCCTGCCTTGGCGGTCTTCAGCCTGGTCATCTATTGCTTTAAACCGGTAACTGCCAAAGGAAGAAAGCTTGCAAAAAGGTATTCATTAAACTGCAAGACTACAAGAAGGAAACTGATGCATGAAAGCAAACGAAGCAAAGATTTGTTTTGCTGAAAAGGAATAAAAGCATTAGCACAGCTCCACGTATGGAAGAAATGACGACATTAACACCAAGCTAGATACACAAAAAGTAAAACCCAGAAAATTGCACATGCATGGGTAGAACACTATGAAGACTCTTAGAAATAATAGCAGCAAAAATTAAACACAGAGATGGCGATAGTTATAAACATTAACAGCAGGGCCGTCATGAAGAAAACTCCGGCTTGAGTTTACACTTCTTACAAAGGACATAGAAGTAGCTGTCCTTAAAGAAACATGGTTACGCTCCAGCACTTAGTTTTCTGAGAACTGCGACACAAAGGATGAAAGAGTGTGGGGCATTACAGTGATCAACGAAACTTCAGAAGGCCTGACATTCTGCCCGAGAGGCTATTCTGCAAGTTCAGTGCAAATAGTGTGGCATAAGGTGATCCCTTGCAAAAAAACTTGCAATTCCCAGAAATTGGCAAGAGTGAAAAACCTTTTGTCAGCACTGCTAGCTGTACTGTTGCAATGATAGTAAAAGTGGCTGCCAAAATAAGCATGACATGCCCTTTATGAAGTGTTCCGCTGAAGTATTTTTTCCATATAGCCTCCACATAATGCACTGAAATCTCCTTTTGGTCAGATCCATCATTGTGCAATGATGTCTTCGTATCCTGCTTGGAAACAGGAACCATATCAGCACTCCCTCCTCGACTTCAATAGATTGGCCAATCTTTTTTCATTCATTTAACAATCCCTCCCTTTTCCTCACAACCAATCCTTTATTATTAAGAAAAAAACAAAAGCACCGGCACATTTAGCTATGCACATTAAAATGAGGATATGAAGCCTGACTAGAGAAAGTATGCAATGCGCAGAACAAACGAGTTGGCTTGGATGGCAAGGGAGGACTTTTACATTCACAAATATTACAGTGCTACAGCAAAGATTCACCTCTGCATGCAATGGAAATTTACTTCTTGGAAGCAGCTTTGTTCAAGTATGCAGGAAACGTTTTTGTAATCTGTGTGCTATTGTTATATGCACACGCAATATGTTTGGTAAAATTGGCACCTCCTATTCTCATAACCATCTGATGTGACCAGATTTGGCACACACATCACAGTAGTGAACCCAGTTGCTGTGATGGAATAAACAGCATTTGCAATGTGCATTGTGGAGAGCATTTTTTTTTTAGACATGGAATTGACAGAAACTAGATGATCTCGATTTTTTACATGCAAATGCTGGATGCTGTGAGCATTACTGCAAGTGGATTTACTGTGATCTACAGAGAGTGTGGTATGAAGAGCGCCATCTCTTTGTCTCAGGTTTGTGCAGGAAATACTGCAATAGCGCACCTAATTTTTCCACCCCGAGCTACAGTGATAAAAAGATCCCACCATGGGAATCGGCAGGGGCACACAAAAGGGGCTTTCAATGTGAACAACAGTCGGTTACGGGTCAAGAATGCAGCGGCAAAATTCTTCAAAGGAAGCCCTTCGACCAATGACATCAACTGAGAGGAACCTTCCAGTAACCGAGTTTTTTCTCTTCTCATGCCAGCAGGTGACAAGGGGTGTTGTTTTGACGATAGTGTTCAGTGCCTTGAACAAATGAAAGGAAGAACTTGCCCAGCCTATGGTGACACTGAAAAAATTGATTCTACTGGCAGGAGGGCCTTCTTACAGGGGTATTTGGCACAGCATTCTTGACATTTAACTAATTATAGTACTGTAATCAGCACGCCAGGCTAGAGTGCTGCAGCAGTATGCAGTGGTGCTAAGAAAGTGTTATCTTGGCTCAGATACTCTGGAACTGGCACAACGCAGTTGCCAAGGCAAAGAGTACGCCTATGCACCTTAGGTCTCACCCCATACCCCACCTGACCCGAGCACCTGATAAAAATACGAGGTGTGACACAAAAAAAACGAGACTGGTCCAATAAATTACTGCACTTTTAGAATCAGTTCTCTGTGACATTATCACCTTCAAAGTAGTCACCTCAGCATTCACACACTTCTGCACTTCTGCCATTGCTGGTAACAGTTCTGGAACGAGGTTTTTGGAAGGCCCTTCAGGAGATTCTCTGTTTTTGCCTGAACCTCTACAAATAAGACAAAATTGGTTCCCTTTAAGCAAGATTTAACTTTAGGAAATAAAAAAAGTCACATGGAGCCAAATCTGGTAAATAAGTAGGATGCTCCATCACAGCAATGTTTTTGCTGGTCAGAAACTGCTTGACAGATATGGTCATGTGAGCGGGTGCATTGTCCTATTGCAACAGCCATCCATCACTCCAAAACTGTGACTTTTCTTTGCTAATTTAAGTATTTTTAGTGCATGAATAGGGGAGGTGTGTGGGATGATGTCAGCAAAGCAGTTGTTGCCAACTCAACTCTTTTTTCAAGCTACACACTTGTCTCGTTTATTTTGTCACACCTCATATTTCCCTTTATTTACGCGACATGGTGGCGTTTCAGCGCTCTAGAAAGGTGTGTTGATGACCATACAAAAGTATGGGGACTCACCTGCAGTGCAGTCTATGTGTGCTGTGTGCACACAGGTGGGCTTGAACACACCTACTCTATCTTATCCACATTTTAACAAATAGCCCAGTTGAAAACAGCCAGTTTTAACAAGTAGCCCAAATCGGCCAATTGAAAGAAACCATAGTCTAGAAAGTCACAAACTACTAAAAAGAGAGAGAAGATGAAAGTTGCAGATTACAGCAACGAAAAAGGCAAGGTTGCAAATAACAAAATCCCATCTTCCCTGTTGATTACCCAAATCATGTCACGTCGTTTCATGGACTACATACTGCGATCCAACATTGCATCAGCAGCTTTTTAAAACTGTACTTGGTTTCTCTCACTTATAACCAGTTATAAACATAAATTTCAGGCATCATGGAGTGTTCATGTTTGTAAACAGCCCGAAACACTCAGCGGAGCTCCCGTAAAATGTTGAGTCATCTACTTTGAAGGCAGATTCCTGCGTAATTTTTCAAGTCAAGTCGCAAAAGGGTGCAGCCATTCGCGGTATACTGCAGCAGCTATTCCCATTTCGAGCTGTTCATCAATTCGCTCTCGCCTAGCATCTAATCTGCTGCACATTTCAGTTGGTAGACCGACTGCCGGGGACAGGTGGTGATCCCGGTTTCAAACCCCGGATAATGACGAAATTTTCAAGCACCAAGTTTCTGAAAAAACTGAACGGCTTTGATTTGCAGCCATATGCATACTGAGCCAAACTGTACATACATACTACTGCAAGTACAGAACTGCACACCTGAGAAGACTTGACCGAAGGGGCTGATATAAGAAACTCGCAAGCACACAAACCTCACAAGTACACACACTGCCCCGCTTGTATACAAACGACGTGAACAAACCATACCTCCTAGTTTCGAGGGGCACAAGGAAAGTTTACAGCTATGCGCAAATTTTGCGATGAATGACTGATGCAATAAAGCCATTGTGAATATTTTTTTTATAACCTTCAGTAATACTAAGAGAATCTTACCAATACATTCAATGCGGGAAGCGTTTTCGATGTCATCAGTAGTAATATGGTGTATGGCCCCGCAAGATGACAGCAAATGCAAACATCTCCGCCGCCATTTGTAATGCATCCCGCAGTGAACGTAGCTTGCAGCAGTGCAGCATTTTGTTAACTAAAAAAATAAAAAGAGGGCAACTGCAAATGTTAATATTGTACTTTAAAAATTAAATTGAAGGCTTTAAAGGTGTGCATATATAGTCTGTTTTAGTTTTCGTCGGTTGCGCCATCCACTGTTCATGGCATGGCAGCTATGACACTGAGATGGCAGACGACGCGGCCTCAGGAGACACGAGATAGTATACAATTTCGATGTCTCAGGGAATTGCAGTGAGCAGAACATCCGACCAAACGACGCCGAAGCGTAGCTATATATTATCCGTAAAGCTTTAGTGTAAGCAGCTCTGGGTTATATGAAATGCGAGTAAGACTGGAGGGTCGCGTCCCCGACGACCTCTGGCGCTGTATGGTTATACACAAACACAACACACACACAAGAGAATTAAACAAGTGTTGTGTTTGTGTATAACCATGCAGCGCCAGAGGTCGTCGGAGTCCTATAGAACTAGCCCGCTCGCAAGTTTAGCGTGTTGCACAATTAGAGGCGCGATGTACCTCTCCCAGCCAAACCGCGGCATCCTTGCAGTTCAAATTTTGCACAGAAATGGTATTTTGTTGCTAGTATATTTTAATACCAAATCTGTTTGGGGTACATGCCTGATTCGATCAAAAGAAGTCAGATGTTCTCATCTTAAGCGGCGGCGACGACGGCAGACGAGCCGCTACCCCAGCGATGGCACTGGTAGCGCTACCTCATGCTGCTTACAACAACTCAAACCTTCTGCCAGAAACGTTCGCCCCCTCTTTTCCTGCTACAGAGTTGTTGTAGCAGCATGAGGTGGCGCCACCAGTACCATTGCTGGGGCAGCGGTCATTGCCGCCGCATAAGATGGGAACAACTGACTTCTTTTAATCGAATCAGGCAAGCACCCCAAACAAATTTCATATTAAAAAATACTAGCGACAAAATGCCCTTTTTGTGCAAAATTTTAACTGCGAGGATTCCACAGTTTAGCTGGGAGAAGCATTCTACATCGCGCCTCTAATTGTGCAACGCGCTGTATTACTACGGAGGGTCGCGGCAGTGCGCGCGGTGTACGTATACGTGCGCGCCGAATCATTAGAGCACATACACACAGTGACACATATACTACAGGAAGAACAGGATGCTTGGGCATAATAGCGGGTGGAATATATCACGAAATGAGCCGTGGTTATTATGCAAAATAATAATAAAGAGCTAAAATCTTTCGTTAATTCATGCTGGTTGAACCACACCCGGCACATCTGCCCCATTCAGCACTGGAAAATATTTACTTACTGCCTCGTTCCAATTTGATTTCCCAGATACACTTTTTTTTTTAAGAAAAAAAAAAACTGCAGAATGATGTAGGGATGTTTTCAGTATGCAAACGGACAAACAGGGGGCTTCTCTGCATGTCGACTTATGTTACTGTAAAGCCCACCCCTTATGATTTTTTTTTTTTATGTGCTTGATATATCCTCTTCACTGGCTGTCGTGCTGCATGTATATTACGTGTGCAAAATCCGGCAAAGCAGCGGTAGTGATCGGTTAATGTGATATATGATAAAAACGATCAACAGTGAAAATTCCTAACTGGAAATTTTGTGACTATATTCTGCAATTTAGTGCAAAGGACGAGATTGCTGCACATATTGGTTATTTTAATGTAAAGTGCTTGCCCGATTAGTGAACCGCATGCAAAGGTGATGACAAGACCTCCGCTCATACACACATGCTTCATCTATGTCAAACAATGAACAAGAAGCAAATCAGCAGTGGAGCGCATCAATCTGCTAAAATTGTCAAAGAACTCTTCAACTATAGGTAGCAACATTAGAATAACAAAACTGGTATGTCAGTTGTATTAATGCTTGTGTTACATAAGTAATAGCTGATCTTTTCAATGTTATAATATGCTGTTATAAGTTGACAAATAATATTGTTATGCTGTATTATAAACATGAATTTAACATTACAAAGAAAAATTGCTTTGATATATAGTGTACTCCACATTATACGGTTTCAATAATAACTATAAAACAACATAATAAAAATAAACTTCAAGCAGTACAGGTTGCAGAATTTTGCCGCTTTCTTTATTACCGCAAATACATTTTTAAATAAAAGTATAATTTGCACCTAAATCTCTTAAATTCTGCCTGAAACAGAGCGCATGCACAAATATATATATAATTTTGTTATAAAGGTTTGCTTACTATACCACCCCTCTTTTTTCTGTTTACATGAACAATCAAGGAGAAGGCTTCTGTACTCATTTTCACCAAATCTTATATGAACCACCTGGTCTGATGACATACGTTTAACATCACAAGTAAAGGCTCTTAATGATGGCATGGTATGTTGTATGCTTGGCTCTATGCATATGGTATCCATATGGACGATGCATCGAGTTGCATGTTGTTTAGTGTTGTGCAGTTCATATGTCACTATGACTGTTGTTGCACTCTAGCTGCAAATTTTCTAGCTGTTTGACTGGAAATGTCAATTTTCCATCAGGAAGTAAAAACATTCCTGATCAACAGGTTTTCCAGTGCAATATATAATTCAGCTCGAAAAATATGTCATTCTGGAAGAAATATATATGGTTTCCAGCTGGAAAGAAGTGATCTTCAGTTCAACAGTCCAGCTGTAAATGGGGCTCTTTTTTATTATTTTTTCACTAGGCAATTCAAATCAATTGAAAGCAATTCATGTTTATTCTCAACATTTCATTTACAGACTCTCTGACAGAAAGCTGTAGAGACAGCTTAAGGACGAGGTCAAGGAAGCAACAGAATTGTTCAAAGAAGTTTCTAGCAAAGACATTCAGCTTTGCATGCATATAAATGAAAAATGAACCAAAGTACTGACAATATGCAACATTACTATATGTACAATAATATAGAAAAATGCACAAAAAAGTCCCATTTTTAGGTTGAATGAATTAGGTATCATATTGCACAATAAAATAGAAAAACAGGTCACTCTAGAAACATATTGAACACAAAACTTTATGTGTGACTGTCATATGACAGGGATTGGAAAGATAGTAAAGAGTGAAGAAGGTAATTAGTTTGGTAATGTATCATCCCTTTTTCATAGGCACATGTTAAAAATATTGAAACATAGTGCTTCCCCTGATTGGGTCATTAAAAATTGACATTTTTCATAAGCAAAGTCGAATTGATAAAAAAGATTGTAATGATATTCACAGTTTGATGCTGAATGCATGATAACCTCTGTTGAAGGATGCAAATACAATACATTGTTTATGCAACTACGTAGCACCAAACATTAGAATGATGTTACAAAATTGTTAACTTGCCTGAAGGTTGCCTAACGTTCTGTCACATAGTTGTAACATTCAAAAGAAACATTATATTATTAATAACTGCCAAATATTATAATAATGTTATATAATGTTTTATGTTGCATATTGCAAACATTACTTTAATGTTACAAACAAATGTTATTCTAATATTGTCTGCTAAATATTAAATAATATTTGGATCATAAATATATAAAGCAACATAGAATATACATTTTGAACACTAAGTCCCAGCACTTTTGGCCTTTTTCTTCCAGTAACCATGTTTTTATGCATATTTCTTTTCAACTAGAGCTTTGAAATTATGCCTGCCGTAGAATGAAAGCAGCCCTAATATTTTGTTAGAGAGTTTTGATTATTATTCATTCGTCACTATGACTCCTTGCACACCCATCGGCTATGGATATAAAAGCATGACTCTAAATGACTTGTTCAGAGGTGAGTGTAGAAGTTGTGCTGTTATATGTAGTTGTGCTGTATTGTGGTCTTTGCAAAGCGCGCAAGCTGTGTACCATCGTGAGCGGGCCTACATGCTCGGCAAGGTTACTCTACACTTTCACGAATGTTACATTTATGTTGCATACAAGTTAGATTTATATTAATTAAATGTTTATCAACACATTATACCAGCCTAATATGTCCCCTATTGCTAAAATATTTCAAATAAAGACACTGATAACATCAAAATAATGTTCAAATGAAACAAAAATGTTACATTGCTCCAATATTTTGGTGCTCCCTGGGAAATAACTTTCTTTTCTAGACGCAGAAGTGTACTTGGTGTCTATTATTAGTAGTTGCCCCCCATATATCAGCGTGCAATAGTTAAGGTGGGAACAGAATATGACATGGCAAAGTTCTATAGGGGTCAAAAAGAGATATACCAGGTCTGAAAGATGGTGCGAATCAAAAATATATATCTTGGAGGCATAGTATTCTATAGGGAACATGGGACAATGACTTTCTTTCTTGACCTGGCTGCAAAATGGGAGCTAAGAGGTCATATAATGCAGGCCTTGAAAGCACTGATTCAGGTTGAATGAACCCTTTAATAGTAAAGTCACGATCGGACCAGCAATATATATTGCTGGTCCGATCATGACTTTATATTGACTATATAAGGGTCTTTACTAAATCAGTATAATTGTGATGATATATATGGCGCAGATGTGCTGTCTATTATAAATGGCTTAATAAATATATATGTGTTGCTGCTTTATAAAAATAAAACACTCTAAAATACCTTCCATCTCTCTCAAATCTTTATGCGCAATTTTCTTTCTTTTTTTTTTTTCGGCTATAAGATTTTTTTTTACATCTCGTGGAAGCATACCTCAAGCATGCATACACAACAATCGAATACAACTGAGTTTGATTTCATGTGAAAACCAAAGCCTTGCAAGAACACAGCATCACTTTCCGCTGTTTGTCATCGAAGAGGCAATCAACGAGAAATGCACGCGACAGCCAAGTGAAGCAAAGGCGTTCCGCATTCATGCACTAATTCTTGCCACCGCATGCCTCGCACTGCACAATAATTGTTGTGAACGTCAGGCCGTTTCGTTCCTTCCGTACTTCTCGCTGCCCATTTGCTCTCCGAATGAACCGCGCCACCTTCTTTCCACATTCCTTTGTTTTCTTTGTTTTGTTTTTTTCCTACACACCGCATGCTTTCCCTCACAGCTCCGAGGCCTACGTAAAGTTAGCTTCTTAGCACAGCTGAAAGTCTAGTGGTAAAGCCAGTTTAAGAAAACTTTGCCTCGCGATTTTGTATCGCGCGTGCGGCGATGTCATTTCATGGGAAGTACGTCGCCGCTGCCAGATACTATATATAACCGATTCTTGTCAAAAATGTCTTTACTATAAAAGTTCAAATATTTACAGTCGTCTACTGAACATGAATTGGGACTTGAGTTTTACAATTAACTCCGAGTTTGCTACAGCGAGGTTACTGTTATCACTTCAGTTCAATTGGTCATTTGGTCGGGTCGGATGCGAATTTTTTTTTTTTATTTCAAGGTGAAATTAGAAAGCAAGAGCTAGGCCTGTTTATATTAAATTGCTTGAAACATACCAGTCCCATTAATATTTTAAATAGTATATTTTCCAAGTGCTGTACTGGAAGCTAGCTTCATTTTCGGCTGCAAATATAAATGAAGTAATTGCAGTACGCAAACTGGTAGATTACTGCTTCATATCTTAACCATAAAATGAATAAATGAGCATTATATATTTTCCACTTGGCCACAACAGCTTGCACAATTGGTACTGTTCACGCCATGGACATTTCCGCCAGGGACATAAGAAAAGCAGCTGCTGTGGAAGAATAGAACATCAGATAATATACTAGCCGGTATTTGAATACAAATAATCTCATATTTAAGGAAAAAAAAATGTGCTGTATGAGCTGTATAACTGTCCCCGGCTATTAATCTAATTACTTTCTTTTGAAGCATTAGTACCTTATTAATGTTAGTGCTTTATGTGATGGTCCAGACCAAATGGCAATAGTTAAGATAAGATTGAAATATTGTGTTGTAGATTATCAACTTTAGATTTGGAGAAAACTCTCAGTGACACCTGCAAAGGATGCCAACAGACTGTGACACTTTCTTTGCAATATATGTAATCTGTTCTGTTCCTTTCATATGTGCATCAAAAATAACAGCAAATGATTTAAAGCTGTCGATAATTTCTATTGTATTATTAAGTTTTAAGGTAAGTAAAATGAGTGCTGATAAAGTTCCTTTAAAGTTTAAAGGTCAAAAGAAAACTGTTTTAAATTTCTTACTATCGACAATTAACAAGTTCATTTGATATTAACCATCTGTTTAATGACTGAAGAACAATGTTCCCTCTTTTTAATAGGTTACCTGTGGATGAGTCAGTAAGAAAAAGCTTGTATCATCAGCTTACAGAACATTGAAAGCAAGTTTATATAACCATATCATTAATATAAGCACTAAAAAGAAACGGACCCAGAGGGCTACCCTGGGAAGCTCCACATTGTATAGTTTTTAAACCAGACAGGTTACCATCAGTACAGACAGCCTGTTTACGCCGACTATATGAGAGAAACAGATTAAGAAGAGAGCCGCGGATGCCATACCTTTTAAGTTTATGAAGTAATATGTTATGACTGAGGAGTTCATGCATTTTACCAAAGTCTACAAACATGCCTAGCGTTGTGTTCTTACATTCAAAACCCTGTAAAATAATTTCATTTTGCAGCAGCTGAGCAGATTCAGTGGACCATCGTTTGCAAAAGCCGAACTGATTGTCATTAATAGTAAAGAGTGTTTATCGAAGAGTTCTCAGTTTTTTTAACTATAACTTTCTCTAGAGCTTTTGAAAAAAAACAAAAACGGTCGAATGAAAATTGGTCGGCAGTTATATATTTCATTCTTATCTCCTCCCTTAAAGATTACTGAAACCTTGGAAGACAGGAATGAACGGCTCAGAAATGACGAAGACACAATTCATCATTCCTTTCCTTGAAGGAATAACCAAACAAATGAGTGCTCACCAAGCATATCGTTGTTTGTTGCCATATGTGCCCCTATCCATTTTTGTGTGCTGTCATCCTCTCATGCAAAACAAAACTGTTCAATCTGCTAAATTAGTGAGCTTCATTTCTTGTCATATGGAACAAATAATTTGTTCTCAAATTGCTTCACATCAACACATTCTGGCAGTTGACCTGTAGCTGCCTGGCTGTGCCAAGCAGCCACTACCTGACACAGAAAGCTTGATGCAAGAACCCTCCTGCACTGGACATAATTATATGCTGCATCAAGTGGTGAACAAAGCTCAGTGTTTCTAAATGCAAGTTACCAATTAGTACTATCGATATTATCATATACATTCTGTCAGAATCAGTAAAACTGTACGCTCTAGAACATGCATGGCACAGTGAAGTGAAACTGCAATTCCATCTTGCCTCCCATATATGACTTTGCTTTTTTTCATTTGATGTGCGTATGTCTATATATAGTTCAATCCACATGGTAAGTATAAGTATTTAAATAGCACCTCAACAGCTCAGTGACTGGGCGCTCGACTGCTCTATCCAAGAATATGGGATCGAATCATGGCTGTGGAAACTGCTTTTTGGCAGCAAGAAAAGCAAGGTGCCCATGTGCTCTGCGATGTCAGTGCACAGGTGGTAAAAATTTACAAAGCCCTCCACTACAGCATGTGGCATAGCCCGAGTCCCTCTGGGATGTTAAAGCTCATAAACCGACTCAAACCTATTACTAAGAGCAATTTTAGTACGCTCAAATCAATGTGCTTGATATGTCCGCCATCTTAAATGTATGTCAAATTCAGCTGCCTGTGAAACAGCGTGTATTAATATGACTACAATGCAGATGTTTTAAAACACTAAATATCTCAGAGTTTCTTTTAGGCAATGAAAATGTACAACACAGCATGCCTCTCCAGGGCATGCAAGTTTCAAGTTACATATCATTAGCATAACCACATTCACTATACAGGATAAAGGCCTCTAGTTTCTCTCCAACTAACCCTCTCCAATGTAAACTATGCTTTATCCCTACAGGCTGTCTACTTCCTAAGCCCACCTGGCTATCTGGGTCCCCTTGGTAATATATATTTTCCTAGAATTCATTCCTTTACAACTAACTGCTGAATACCTTGCCTTTGACTTCCCGCTTGTTCACTAATCCACTAGGCTCTCTTCCTACCTTTGCTTGTGGTGTTCTCTTCCTTGTCCCTGTCCTGTGTGCACTGGTAATTTTCCAACATTCAATTTCAAGTCTTTTTGTCATCCTCCAAGTTTCTATCTTATCAGTGGTCACAAGCAAGGTATCATGCTTGCCTTTTGAGACATATAGATTACCTGCTAGTGCTGATTTCAGTGGGAATATACTTGTCAGATGCACTACACTAGCATTACAATAAATGTGCAACTCACAATAGTCCACATTATTATTTTAGACACATCAAAAGATTATCACAAGCAGAGCTTAAAGTCAGGGGGGTGTCGCGGCGTCCAAGAACCCTCACCAGTTTTTACGAGAGGTCTGAGACTTGAATATATTGGGTGTCCAGCACTGCACGAATATGAAGCAGGTGCAACCTTTTATTCTTCTCAGTGGCAATCAGAGAATGCTTATGATTGTTAGAAAATTTTGCAGCAAGTTGTTTTAAGAATTATTGCTTTGTTTTAGTAAGAATCAGAATTTCTAAAATCTGCAATGAAGAAAACAAAGGTCAGTCCCTCTACACAGAGGCTGGAACTAGTTAAGTTATTCTACACACATACCATCTCTTCGATTTTGCTGGTTCAGTGCACACTGTGTTTTAGGTGCTGGCTGAGCAAATTGTCAATATGCTTACACAATATTATTCAGATGTTGTACTCGTCACCAGTCAAACAGACCAAGCTGGTAGTTCTTACAATATTTCTTGCTAATTGTCAATGGGTTCACTTGAAGTGTAAAAATTATAGAATATATTTTTCCTACCTAGTTGATTTTACATTTAAAGTGCGATTAAGATTGTGCTTCCTGTGTAAAGTGTTTTAAAGAACATAGCACTCTCGCTGCTCCTATAAAGTTTACTCAAATACATTTATTTGCAAAATTTCTATTTAAACTTATTTACTCTTATAAAGTTTTCTTCGCAACCAGACAGTCAGAAATTCAGTTCTCGATGTGAACTGTGCTACAAGATAGTGGTTTCAGGAAACAATATTACATATGTTACAAGTGCTAACGCTTTGTTGTTTCACTATAAGCTGCTTTATGTCACATATTGTTTGTCGATCATGCTTGCAGAGCACAGGGATTAATTTTTTCGGGTGCATGTCATAAAATGATCACGAAAACCTCCTTCGTATATAATATGATCGTATATAATATGCTCGAATTTCTAGAGTACCCTCTCTGACAGAGCCAGACTTTAAGCACTGAAAGTAATTCATTCATTTCAAAATTACTTTTGCTAAAGTGAATAACTGCTGTTTCTATACATCATATCATGCACTCCCGGTACGATGCTAAGAAAGCAGTAATGACATATGCGGCAAGCCTGTCCCACAGTGATGGATGAACAAAAAAATACAGAATTGAGTAGAACTGTGTGTCCAAGGGTCACAACCATTCTCTAAGCAGGTACATGTAAGGCGTCGAGGGTCCATCGAAGCGACAGCGGTGCAAAATGGTTGAAGGTCAAAACTAGTTGAAAGTGCGCAGTAACACTCACTGTTGCATACTGGCTATAGGCACAGTGCCGCTTTGTTACACTTGTCATCATGGGCGAAAAAGGAGTTGGGGGGGGGGGGGGGGAAGAGACAGGCGGAAATGTTCATGGTGTGAAAATTACCCAGCGCAAGCTGCCATGGTCCCGCGAACATGGAATCTATAAATCATATCATTCAGTGGCTTAGAACGGTGGAAGCAGCTCGCCGCGAGAGCAAGGCACCGAGTTTGCCTCTTATTACTTCTTTGAGTGCAATGAATGTGGCGAGTGTTTGACCATGATTCTGTTTTTGTTGTTTTGTTGCCATTGTCATATTTTTAATAGCCTGTTATGTAGGAAAAGGAGAGGGAATAGTTTCACTGGATAGAATTTGGCGGTAAGATGAAAGAATGTGCTCTAGTGTCTGGGGAAAAGTTTTGTTCACAAGCTTTACTTAGTTTCTATACGGATGAAATCCAGACAGTAAATGAGAAGGAATTTGCTCTGCAGAGGTAATTGTAATGTTACTACTTTTTGGGAGCAGTAATTAGTAATTTCATTACATTTTTAACACTGCTTGCAAGTAATTGGTAATGTAATTAAACTGCTTTTGAACAGTAATTTTGCCAAGTATGGTGCCAATTTAACCCAGACAAAAAAAAAAAGATACCATTATGTCTATTAGGAATGAAGTAGATTAAATAAGACATGCCAGCTGGACTTGTGAATGTAATCATGTAGCTCAAATGGTTTTTCTACTTCTGATTGGCAATCACATTGGAACATTCAATTAGAAGGCCCTGTTGAACATTCAATAAACAAATGTTGCAACTTAAACTGCTGTGTAGTTTGCATAATTTCTACGACCACAGCAGTTGATTAAACGAAGTAACTTTGATCCCTGAAGATCTGCTACTAAGTAGGGTCCAATGTGCGAGGTCCCAAAAGGAAAAGATTGTGTCAACTCTTCCGGTATATATGTAGGTTCGTATGGTTTATGTGTCATATGCATGCTTGCCTGTCGCCTGCTTGGAGCTGCCATTTCAGGTCAGTGCCGGCAGAATAAGCATTAAGATTGGAAGCCTTAGCTGAACTGCCCAACTGGAATGTTCAATTTAATCAAATTGGAGCTTCGAGTCTGTTCCAAAAGCGTGTTTAGAAACTGATTTCCATGGAAATCATTTTTTTTTTTTTTTCACACAAGAACAAGCCAAAAGACTGCACTGCACTGACTTGACAAATATCTAAAAGATGGCAACTTTATTGAAATATGGGCGGAGAGGCTCCGCAAGAAGGGCTGAGTTATTTCAGATACAAGGCATATACTGCAGAGTACAAGTGCACCTTCCAAAAACAGGAGTCTGCATTATGTCCCGTTTTTGCTGACCTACCAACATAGCTTGATCAGCCACACTGCTGAGCCACAATGCAAACCCAATTCGCGCTCATACATGTAGTTTTATGTAAGTACCAAAAGCAACCTCAAATATTCACCAGCTGTTCCTGACTGCAGTTCCTTTTTGACAGGCGATTCTATCAAATTGTTTTTCACGAAATTCTAGCACTGAATTGATTGCGGACGAGTAGCCTAGCTGGCCGCAGAACGATTTCGGAGATAACTGCAGTGCCTTAACGTACCGCCTGAGAGCTATGGAATAGAACACTGCAGCAACTGCAGTTCTTTCGTATTTGAAGGCGGAATACGAAGACAACGAGATAAGCAGCCCACGGGGAGACGAATTTCCTTGCGTCGAGTGAAGTGCACAATGCACAGCCGAACCCGAAGCCCAGAACGAAGCTAGAAAAAAAACTTCCTCTGCAGCTGCATGTCACAATCAAGCGCGTCCAAACTCCGTCATTCTGCGCGCAATGCTGACCAAGGTAGATGTAGTAGATGGGCATGAACGGGCCTTTAAGCAGACCTAAAGCAGCGCCCACCCACACGCTCCTCCACTCCTGGCACTCCTGGCGCTCGCCAGCGCGCCAAACCGCCAAACGCCGACGCTACCGATCACTACATAAGTAAAAATTATTAAAAAACTGGACAGTAATCATTTCTTTACCAACAATTTAAGTTTTAAATAAGAATTATAAAGGTTTTACTTGCTGTCATGCACATTTTTTTCTTTGCTTAGTTTATGATGACGTAGTGTGACGTATTTTATGCGTGGCAGCAGCAGCCTGCTAGTGCCACGGGCGTGGCTCTAGCCTCGGCCTATATTGTTTTATGTGTTCACAAAGTAGTTCCGCGCCTATTACACTGTTTATTAAAAACCTTGTTCACCGCCTAGCAGAGTGGCGCAGCGGAAGCGTGCTGGGCCCATAATCCAGAGGTCCGTGGATCGAAACCACGCTCTGCTACATTGTTTTATTTGTTCACAAAATAGTTCCGCGCCTATTACACTGTTTATTAAAAACCTTGCTCATCGCCTAGCAGAGTGGCGCAGTGGAAGCGTGCTGGGCCCATAACCCAGAGGTCCGTGGATCGAAACCACGCTCTGCTATATTGTTTTATGCGTTCACAAAGTAGTTCCGCGCCTATTACACTGTTTATTAAAAACCTTGTTCATCGCCTAGCAGAGTGGCGCAGCGGAAGCGTGCTGGGCCCATAACCCAGAGGTCCGTGGATCGAAACCACGCTCTGCTACATTGTTTTATTTGTTCACAAAATAGTTCCGCGCCTATTACACTGTTTATTGAAAACCTTGCTCATCGCCTAGCAGAGTGGCGCAGTGGAAGCGTGCTGGGCCCATAACCCAGAGGTCCGTGGATCGAAACCACGCTCTGCTACAATATTTTTTTTTTTTCTGCTTTTTCTCACGTCACTGGATTTTATATCCGAATGCATTACAAATGGGCGTGCACATGGTCACCGTGTATGCGTAGGAAACAAGAACAGCCAATATTAATTATAACCCACCCCAGTATACACTCAGTGTTTTGTTGTGCTCGGTAGAGTTTTATGACACAGAAGCAGTTAACCAGACATGTGCCATGCCAAACACGAAGCGCACGAACACACTGAAACCCACAAACCGTTCCACACCACACCGTGCCATGAGACAATGTGCTGAAATGCATAAAAGTTTTGCTTTACTATAGCCAGAAATCATTACCCGCGGGGGCTCGCAACATTTGCATCACAGAGCCGCGCGGGTGGGTATGTATAGCTGAGAAAAGCAGCGCTGAACTTAGGAATACCCCAGTAACCATAGAGCTAATAACGTTGTGTGTTAGGTTTTTTCCGTGCTTCTGGTGGCTGTCCAGCACAGCCATCAGCCATACCATGCTGGATACGCCGGTTCTCGTCCGCTCGGTTTTTACACTCGCTTAAGATATAAAAATATTGAAAAAAACAAACAAACAAAACAAAACAAAAAAAACCAGACAAACAAACAAAAAGGAAACGTTGCACGGCGCCAGCTAGAGGTTCGACACTTTGTCCCAGGCGCTGTGATGCGCATACCAGTCAATTTTTTGTGCAATTGTATTGTGCAATTTTCCCCTTCATGGATCACTGCCTTGTCGTGGCGGAGGGGCTTGCGAAACTCGATGAAGTCGTGAGCTCTGCTGTGTAGGGCCACCCAAGATAGACAGGTCACGGCAGAGTTCTGACAAAATATGTGATTCACTGGAGAAGATAATGGCAACCCACTCCAGTATTTCCTGCCAAGAAAACCCTATGGCCAGTCACAATACCATTATCGATATGGTGCCGGAAGATGAGCCCCCCAGGTTGGAAGGCGTCCCACATGTTACTGGGGATGAACAAAGGGCGATTCCTAGTAGCTCCAGGACGAATGAAGCGGCTGGGCTAAAGCCAAAAGGACGCTCAGCTATGGATGTGTCGGGAAGCGACCGGAAAGTCCGATGTTGCAAGGAGATATATCACATAGCAACATGGAATGTAAGATCTATGATGCAAGGTAAACTGGATATCGTCAAGCGAGAAATGGACAGATTGAACATTGATATCTTGGGTATCAGCGAGCTCAAGTGGACCGAAATGGGAGAATTTAACTCCGGCGACCATTATGTCTTTTATTGTGGGCACGAATCCAAGAGAAGGAATGGGGTCGCTCTCATAGTAAACAGAAGAATGGGCAAAGCAGTGCTAGGGTACAACCCCAAAAACGGCCGAATGATTTCACTTCGGATCCAAGGTCACCCTTTCAACATAACAGTTATCCAAGTCTATGCACCGACCACTGCTGCTGAAGAAGCTGACGTTGAGAGATTTTATGCGGACCTACAATGCCTTTTAGACCGCACCCCATCATCAGACGTCGTTTTTCTCATAGGAGACTGGAATGCTAAGGTCGGGAGTGAAGAAATATCCGGAATTACAGGCAAGTTCGGTCTTGGTGAGCCAAATGAAGCTGGGCAGAGGCTAGTAGAGTTCTGTCAAGAAAACAACCTGACCATAGCGAATACTCATTTTCAACAGCACAAGAGGCGCCTGTACACATGGATTTCACCGGACGGTCTGTGCAGGAATCAGATCGATTATATTATTTGCCGGCAGAGATGGAGAAGCGCTATACAAGCAGTAAAAACAAGGCCTGGGGCCGATTGTGGCACCGATCATCAGCTTCTTGTTGCCAAAATTAAGCTTCGATTGAGGAAAACGCAGAAAACTAGAAGGCCTTTCAGGTATGATCTGGATCAGATTCCATTAGAATATGCTGTGGAAGTGAGGAATCGATTTCAAGAATTAGATCTAGAAGACAGAGAGCCCGAAGAGATGTGGACTGATGTTCGTGATATATTACAAGAAGTTGCTACTAAGGTAGTTCCAAAGCAAAAGAAATGCAAAAAAGCAAACTGGTTATCTGAAGAGGCTTTGCAAATAGCTGAGGAAAGGAGGATGGCAAAAGGTATGGGGGAAAGAGAAAGATACAAGGTTCTCAATGCGGATTTTCAGAAAATAGCAAGGAGAGATAAGAATGCCTTCCTGAACATACAGTGTCAAGCAGTTGAGGACAACAGCCAATTAAGGAACACAAGAGCTCTGTATAAGACAATCAAAGATATCAAAGGAATCTTCTGTGTTAAGCTGGGTGTGATAAAGGACGTACGAGGCAAGGACCTCACTGAAGCCTCAGAGATAAAGAAGAGGTGGCAGGAATACACAGAAGAACTGTACAAGAAGGACCCGGATGTGCAAACCCAACATAGGACGGTTGTGATTACTGATCTCGAGCCGGGCATCCTGAAGAGTGAAGTAGAATGGGCCTTAGCCAGCCTTGCTAAGAACAAAGCTAGCGGAATTGATGGTATTCCAGCTGAGTTGCTTCAAAACCTCAACCACGACGCTGTTGACACACTGCATACATTATGTCAAAAGATTTGGACAACCCTGCAGTGGCCACAGGATTGGAGGAGGTCAGTTTACATCCCCATTCCAAAGAAAGGCAGTGCCAAAGATTGTTCCAACTACCGCACGATCGCGCTTATTTCGCATGCTAGCAAGGTGATGTTAAAAATCCTGCAAGGTAGGCTGCAGCAGTATGTGGATCGGGAGCTTCCGGACGTGCAAGCTGGGTTTCGCAAGGGCAGAGGAACTAGAGACCAAATTGCCAACCTTCGCTGGATCATGGAAAAAGCAAGAGAGTTCCAGAAACCCATTTACTTCTGCTTTATTGATTATGCGAAAGCGTTTGACTGCGTAGATCACAGCAGATTGTGGCAAGCTCTCCAAGAAATGGGAGTTCCAATTCACCTCATCTGTCTCCTCAGGAACCTTTATGAAGGGCAAGAGGCCACAGTCAGAACTGGGCGTGGTCTTACTGATTGGTTTCCGATTGAGAAAGGGGTGAGGCAAGGCTGCATACTGTCGCCCTGCCTATTTAACCTATATGCAGAGTGCATCATGAGGAAGGCCGGTCTGGACGAGTCATCAGCTGGAGTGAAGATTGCTGGAAAACGTATCAACAACCTTAGATATGCGGATGATACCACTTTAATGGCAGAAAGTGAAGTGGAACTCAAGAGACTTCTGATGCGCGTACAAGAAGAGAGTGAGAAGTTTGGGCTTAAACTGAACATTAAAAAGACGAAGATCATGGCGTCTTGCCCTATCAAGTCCTGTAGCATCAATGGACAAGAAGTGGAAGCTGTGGCAGATTTTCTGTTCTTGGGCGCCAAGATTACCTCGGGAGGAGAATGCAGCCATGAAATTAGGAGACGCCTGCTTCTGGGAAAGAGAGCAATGGTTAGCCTTGACCGCCTAGTAAAGAGCAGAGACATTAGTCTGCCAACCAAGATCCGTATAAACCGTGCTATGGTCTTTCCAGTTGTGATGTATGGATGCGAGAGTTGGACTGTGAAAAAGGCTGCCCGCCGAGGAATTGACGCGTTTGAATTGTGGTGCTGGCGAAGACTCTTAAGAGTTCCTTGGACTGCCAGAAGATCAAATCAGTCGACATTGTCGACCATAAACCCTGACTGCTCATTGGAGGGTCAAATTCTAAAGTTAAAGCTCAGCTACTTTGGTCATCTGATGAGAAGAGAGGAGTCGCTGGAGAAAGATTTGATGTTGGGAAAGGTTGAGGGTCGCCGGAGAAGGGGTAGGCAGCGAACGCGATGGTTAGATGGCATTCTCGAGGCATTGCAGATGAAGCTATGTGATGTTAAAAAGATAGTGAGAGACCGGAAAGCGTGGCGTGACATGGTCCATAGGGTCACGAAGAGTCGGACACGACTGAACGCCTGAACTGATTGTGCAATTTTATTTATTTTTTTTTGTTGTTGCACGGCACTGATCTTCCCATTACTTTGCAAGTTTTAGAGCTTGGAAAAGCATGGACCGGCCGTTTTTTGGTCCGCGCCTGTACGTGTATACGACGTATTTAGTTAGGTTAAAGTAAGACAGAAATAAACTTTATTTCGTCAAGACGTCTTCGCTTTGCAGAAGGGCCGCTTAGACAGGTTTGGTGACCCCTTTTCTTCTGCCCGGGCTATTTTCGCATCCCCTTATGATATATATGGTCTAATGATCATCTAAGACCGCAACGTTGTTGCATTTGTTTGATGTTATCTCTGGCCAGATATATATGTGATTGGCGAGAATCGCTTTTGGATACGAGTTTGTTAGGAGTTTCCTCCACGTTAGGGGTAATGTTCTGTACTGTCTCGTGATTTCTCTATGTTTCTATCCCATAGCTGTGCGCCCCGACATGAGATCTCGGGCAAGTTTTTTAACCGCTTCGTTGCCGTCTCATCTGGCGAACGATTAATTACTTTTCTGTCTATGGGACTTTGATCCAGGATTCGTGAGTTCATAAAACGACTGCCGCACGCTGTACCCACGGATGGCCTCTTTACTATCACAGACTATTTGATTTGCTCGATCTGTACGATGGCACTGCTATGGTGACGGTGACCTCCTCTACGGTTTCAGTAATCCTTGTTTTGGTCAAGGCTGGGCTAGGTCTTAATATGGTTCCCATTGGAGCGGCGCATACGGAACTTTATGAAGACAATAATGATCACTGAGCAGCACGAGAGTGTTTTGCAGTTGGAAATTGATGAAGAAATGTTTACTCTCCGCGTGAGGGTGTGTTGAAGTTTTACATCAGAACATGTCTACTATATGATGTGGGCCTGCCCGTCCAGCTTAACCCAACCTCAACAGGGAGGAATGGGTGACGACCCTGATCGGCTGCTCTGACCTACAGGCTCAAAAGGCTTTGGTCGAGCGCGCCCGCGGGCAGCGGCTGACACCACAGGGGTCCCAGGGACCTCACACTAATCAGAGAAGCCTGGGAGACTTTGCTGCATGGAAAGCCCAAACACGGAACACCAGCTGCTAGTGGTTCGATTGGCTGAAGAGGCTGCCGAGATCCAAGGGATTTTGGACAGCATCTGAAGCGGATTTCCATCTGCCCTAATTAAGGTGCTTCTCCTCTAGAGCGGAGGGCCTAGGGTAGGAAACAGCGTTTCCCTTTTCTGTCGGACAATAAAGTTGATTCACTCACTCACTCGAGTGATTTAAGTCTTTAAGCACGAGTTTGCTGCACAGCGCGAGACGAAGATGTTTGCTGTGCAGCGTAAAGAGAAACGTGGCGCATTAGGACGGGCAACATTTGTGGCACGCATGAGTAACTGGATTCTAAGGGAAGGAAAGCGTAGCAGGGGGTGGCAGAAAGTTAAGTAGGCGGATGAGGTTAAGAAGTTCGCAGGGGTCAAGTGGATGCATGCAGCTAGCAGAGAACCGGGTTAATTGGAGAAATATGGGAGAAGACTTCCTGCAGTGGATATAGTCAGGCTGATGATGATGATGATGAGGAATACGAAACTTGCTAGGACACAGTATGTAAAGCTTACACTCCAAAAATGAACATAAAATTAGTGCTTTGCCAAATTATGACCACCGCTTAAAATTTTGCTCACTAGTAAATTAGCTAAAATTACATGAAACAATTTATTTCGCAAGCAACAGCAGTTTACTGTAGCAAATGCCTCCTGTGCGGCCATTTTCTGGAATTTAAGAAAATCCCTAAGCATAAAAAACAAAACTTTTTGTGCTGCACTGTTGTAACAGTTCCAATAGTGCAAATGGGAAGGTTCTTAGGCAATGTCCCTAAACAACACATGGGCAGTGAGGGATTCCTTAGTGCAAGGGCCCGGATTAATTTAGGCCAGCAGGGGCTCCAATGTGCCCCGACATTACGCTGTACTTGGGTGCCTTCCACTTCCCCTGAAAAGTGGCTGCTGTGGCCAGGACTGACGTTGGGCTATCTGGCTCAGTAGAGAACCGTAACCACAAAGCCACTGCGGTGGGATCTCGATGGCGTTTGAAATGAACTTTGCAGCAACTGTCTCACCGCAAACTACAATACAAAGATTTTAGTTTAAAGCTAACTCTCCTATTGACATAGGATAGAGGATTTTTTGCACATCTTCCAGGTGATGTGCTGTTCTGATCGGCTTCAAAAAATTAGGGTATCAGCTGTTTACTCTTGTATAGTTCAAATTGTACCAGTCCGAAATAAATGGTCATTATGAAAAATGCTAGGTTTAGAAAGCAGCAACTTGAATAGTTGAGCAGAATAAGGTAAAAAATGAACGAGGAGAATTGCAAAAAAGGAATGATGCAATCTGCACTAAATGAAATCTACACTAAACAATTTCATTAAATTTACAAGGCTGCAGAAAGCTGCAATCACAATGAAACACCAAAGTCAGGGAAGCCAGGTAATAAATGAGCTCAACACAGATGACATTACAGAATTGGTTTTATTGTTCTATCGACTAATTTTGTATGCGACAAGAGGTGGCAGTCAGGGTGCATGAGGCACCCCCAAAAGTCTGCCCGGCTGCTGTCTGCTGCAAGACTCAATGCAGCAAAATGTATGCAGAGAGTGACCAAAGAACTTTACCAATTCCTACCATGAGTTCACCACACCTCAGTACACAACATTTATGTTCCACTATCTCTGACCACAGCTTTGAAAAGCAGACAAATTTCTCACCTTAAAGAGAAAAAAATCACAAAATTCATTTACACAAGCACAGCAGCTAAACAAGCACAGCAGCTAAACTGATAGTTTTCAATCTAGATACAGGCTCACATTTCACCACTGCATATTTTTTTAATCACAGAGCTCTGATGCACACCAAAACAGTGTGCAAGAAACAATCATTCCGTCTGCTACTTTTAAATTGCCTTTTAGGCGATCCTCAATCCTTGATGCGTACAGAGCTTGTCCACAGCCAGTTACCTCTTAAAAGCATGCTCTTACTACCCTAAAGGTCACAAAATTAAATGGCGTTGCAAATTAAATGTCCACAGCAGTGTCTGGGACATTACACTAAACAATTAATTACTTGTTATCGCGATTACCTCCATCATACTTACACACACATCAGAGGCAGGATTGCCAATAAACTAGAAACTCTTTCAGAAACAGAAAACAACAACAAAAGATATCAACAATCATTCACACACGTGCCGTAAATATGCCACCAGAAAATAATGAGAGTTCAACAGATAGGTTTCCAAGCCAATCTCTTCCCCATGCACAATTCACCTAGTATTGCTCCAAGAGACACTTCCACCAGAAGGCATAAACATGAGTAGCGGCTGTTAACTAAATTAGACTATGTGTGTGCATAATTATAATATACATATATTTATACATATATATATATAATATATATACTGTCATCTGGTACAAGTTGATTAGTTTGCCTACATACACACAAGACCCTTGCCACATGTGGGAAACATTACAATAAAGCATATGGCAGCAAAATCAGGCATTTCAATAGAATAGCGCTCATGCCAGCATGTACCATGTCACTTTAATGCTCGTAGAGTGCAAAGAAAACAATGTTGAGTCTCCCACGTAAAGCAAATTTGCACAAAAAAGAAGGCCTGAAGATCTATAAAAGGACACACAAACATGTTTCACTTTCGTGAGATGGATGGGAAGTCAGAAGACATCAGATGCTACATTACCTGTCATCAGAGGCTGTAATATAAAAAAAAAGTGTAATAATATGCTGCATCAGGTTTTCCTGAAAGACAACATAGCTGGGAACAGCACCGCACCAAGGTAAGGCCAATATGCTAACAGTGATTTGGGTAAACTGAAAAGGCAGACTTGTTCGCAGTGTGCTCCAAATTATTTACTCAGTACAGCCTCTAAATGTAATAAGTACACAAAATTTTCACAGCAGTGTGCCTTCGTACAGTGTCCTGAACAAATCAAACAGAACAGTATAGCTACTGGTTGCGACTAGCCACATTGGTTTCCCCTTTCACCACAGGCACAGTTTACTTAACAGCACCCTCTCGATACTCCCAACATTGCTTATTTTTCGGCACCTTATCATTCTCCGAACCCTATATTTTTTTATTGCTGCGGTTCCAACTCTGAGTATCGTATTCCAACTGGGTATCGTACAAACCAAAACTTGTGGCATGCCCGATGAATTATTGGAGTCGAGCTCCTGTCATGCAATGTTGCAAAAATGGCAATATATGGGAAAAACAAAAAAATCGCGAGAGAACCTGCGCAACTGTGGCTGTCTCGAAAGTGCGAACAATGCCAATGAAAGACTGAAAGCATCCATACCAGTGTTACTGAAGCACTGTTAGGAAAATAGAAACTCAAATACCTTTCTTAACCTTAGTAGCAAAGAAAATTATTCATATCATTAGGGTAAAAAATTTTGGAACTAAACACTTTCATTTGCTTATATTTTACATGCACAATGGAGAACGACATGAAGAAGGAAAGCATTCTATTCTGCCACAAGTTCAATCAATTACAGAATGGTTAGGTAACTAGGAGATGACATTGCAGTTGTAGTTTACATGACATCTTTTTTTCTTTTCTAGCTACCAATGAATGATCTGCCGAGCTTCATACAGGGCTGTTTAAGGGCTCCAAAGCCTGTACATCCTAAGCCGAGCATTTATGGCATACATGTCCAAGCAGTACAATCCACTGGCCCAATATTAAATCGGCAATGTCCAGCCCAACCTAGGACCAGTGCATTGCCAACGTAGGGTCAATATTAGATGGTTTGTGCTGCTTAGTCAGGCCACAATGATCCGTGTACATCACTTAAAAACAATCACCCATGAATTTACCAGATCCTGTAGATACAATGAGGTCAGGAGGCAATGAAGACCACAGCCACTATGACTTCCAGCCACATAAACCATCAAAAGCATTCCGCTTATTGGTAACACACCCCATTTCTTAAGCCAGATAGTCAAGTATAGCTAGATACTACCTGCACTTCCCTAACCTTGCCAGTGCGGTTAGATGGCAAACTGGCTGCCCAACTTTGCATGTATAAAAAAAAATTCTTTCCGCTTTGCTTAGCAGCCAATTTTAAATTAATTTAATTATTAATCTTATTAAATAAACAAGGGAGTAAAAATAACGCACAAGCTTTAAAATGACCGGCTTTAAAATAAAGAATGAATTTTGGCAAGCTGAATCAAGGTGCAAAAATTACCTTCAAACATTGGGAGCTGTTGTGAGACCATCAGGGCTCCGTTCCTGCTGCAGCACTTGTTGCTTGCAGCCACCTTCCTTAACTTATCATGGCAATTTAAATTCGGGTCAGTCAACGTCGTAGAAAACTGCTCATAGTACACCTCAAATCATAGAAATGTGTGTCCATCTAGCCTGCACCTACAGAGGGGAAAGCCTAGTCTTCCAACTGTAACTACAAATGAACACCTAACAAACCTGCTCATCAAGAAATCGAGCCAGCCAACCCAGAACTCTTTAGCATAGCTAAGCTTGTGTACGCCGCAATAAAAGAAAAAGGAAAAAGCAACCAGTTGCAGTCCTACAAAACAAAATTTTAAATCTTTATGCACTGACACAATACAACCATCTATCTAAAAATACAACTGCAGATTATCATAGCATGCTTGATGTACACCAAATCTCAAATGGCTTAGAATGGGTGGTTGTATATGCTGGGTGGTAACTAGACTTCTCAACAGAAAAAGAACGGCTTTAATCATTCCACAGCCACAATGCACAAACCAAATGTCACCACATTCAGTTCCCATAAGGTCATTTCAGACAAACCGTACACAATTTTTTTTCCCTATTTTTCCGACTGTAAAACGCAGCTTGGCTTTGTAACGGTCACATGACTTGCGAAGGCCCTTCCAATCACCGGATAAACGTTAACATGTATGTTAGCTTGCAGCCTGCAAACTAAGGATTAACTGAAAAATACGATGGCCATAATAATCACTATGTCAGTAGCAATCAATATGTTTACATTCACCCCATGCTCCCCATAGCTACACAGTGCATAAATTGGACGCAATCTCTCATAGAGCAACTGGGAATTGGCCACAGTTGTAGTTTTACAGTCCACACACAATGTGCACTTTCATCCACAGAAAAAATCCAAAGCAAACGCTCATGCTAACTGGACACTTTTTATTCTTGCCAACAACCACAGGACTGACCAGAAACGATTTCTTGCCGGGAAAGAGGAAGCACTGCACATGTCTGTTGAGGTAGAAAGACCAGGAAGCTCGACGGCAGGCGTCTTTTGGAACAGGCACAGAGTTGAACAGTTTCTCCGTGTCTTTTCCACACGTTCTAGGTATATCGAGTAAACTCTAAAACATTCCACAGATTGCCATTTACACAGGAGACAAAACAATGGTCACTGTTGAAGCTAGCAGAAACGCAAATGGTAACCAGAGGAGCTGCGGAGGAACCTAATTACCTCACGGCTGATGAAAAAAAATAAACAGAACTCGCGCGTAAAAGCCGCAGTCTCGACTTGTGAACATGAGCGACAAATCACCCCCCTCAACACCAGATTGCGTGCCTCCACTACAAATGATTTTTTTTTCCATCTTGCAGCTCTAAACGCTTTATCAATCACTCTAGCAACGTGTCAAATCTTCACATACGGTTGCAGTGCTGGCGACTAGCCTTTAAAAGCTTTGCTTTTTTTTTTCTTCAATGCCACTCGATGATCGTCTGGCGAGAGAAACTTGCCCCGGCTTGGGACGCTGTTGCCGAAGCACATAAACTTGCTGCACCACATCACACTGTGCTGATATACCTTACAGTATTCAACAGTCAAACGACTAACTGCACACAGTCCTTTCTAGACTATGTCTTTTACACTAACCAGACTAGCACTCTTATCTTATTAAGAAAAAGCATGAAGTAAACTGAACTCTGCTGTCATGAACAAAAAAAAGAAATGAGAGAAAAAAAAAAAAAAATAAAAGAAAAGAAAGAGAGAAAAAGGGGCACCGGTGACTCTGAGATACTTGTCATGTGAGGTGAATCACACCTATGGAACTTGTTCAAACACAAGCCGCCCTTTTACGCAGTCAGTGGCATGCTGGGATAGCTTTGTACCTCCCACATAGCCAACTTTTACCAAGCACATGCTTCCTACGAGACCTGCCACGTGACCTTGAACACTTGCGTTATCTTGAGTGTCAGCGGTGCTAAGAAAAATGCTCTGTGAGCCGATTGAAGGCACCCCAAAAGGGTGCTGTGCAAAAGCAGGGCAGGAAAGATGACAGGAATGCATCCTTCAGTGTACAACTCTCGAAACTCACGATTACCATTTTTTCTTTTTAAAGAGCTATGCACAGCACAGAGAGCGCAGTAACGTCCTTGAGTTATGTGCAGCTGCTGAATGAAAACCACAAGTTAGCAAGAAGCACATTTAGCAAACACTAGTATTTACAGCACCTTTGGATCACTGTTTGGCCGATAATTTCCTATTTATCCCACAGCCATTAAATATAATTAGAGAAGTCAATGAATAAAACAACCATTGCTTACCACATTGAACAATAACTTACAAACAAAACAAAAAAAGCAAAATAAATGTGAACTGGATTTAACTGCCAACTTTTCCATATAGCACACAAAATGCTGCGCAAGCTGCTGCCTGTGAATACAACTTAAATGAAGTTTTCTCTCTTTATTTTGCACGTACATTTTCATTTCTCGAATGGTTCCCGATCTCAGGATGTGAACTATTATCATGTGCATGATTCTTTCAATATAGAATCTCAAGCCTCCATGTTGCCCCCTCTTCTTCTCTTACCTCACAGTGTGCTGTTGAAACTCCTCAAAGATGGCAACAACTCCAACCAGTTACTCTCTCTAAGCTGTCACTCAACTGTTCCAGCACAATAATTAGTAAATCTGGGCATGGCATGCGGCTACCGTCAATACAGAAGTCACAACTTATACACTCGCTTTAGAAATCACTATTCCCTTTCATCACATGAAACTCACTATTACTGAAGCTTAACCACATCAAAGAGAGGTCACCACAGAACAAAAGGAGGAACAAGAAGCTACTTCCAAGTGGCATGCCGTTTCCCACAACTCATAAATTAAGTTTGCATAAACAAACAAGCAGCAACACCTTTCTCTCATTTGTGTATATCAGTCCACAGATGATAATCAACCTTTGAAAGCAATGACTTCCCGCGCTGCCGCTTCTTCTGCTTCATTTTTTAGGAAGTCCCTGTCAGGGGGACAGAGAGAGAGTAGTCCAGGGGAATCCAAGAACAGTCAGAAAAGAAAGGAAAAGGAGGAGAAAAAAAATAACGGTTCCCCCAGCACAAAACACTGAAGAAGGCAACGGGCTCGGTGCGCCGCCACCCTTGAGATCATGGTTGGTCGTGTTGAAGGGAGATGCGCTCCCCCAAGGACACACTAGCAGGAGCTGTACCAACCGGCAGAACTAGCCTCTGAGCTGCTGCTGGCACCAGAAGTGCTGGCGCCTGCCGAATGTCCGTCAGAAGTTTCTGAAGATGGAGATGACACCGCTGAGGAAGCGGCAGCCAAGCTATCGTCAATGGGCTGCTCCTGTTCCACAAAAAGTCCGCCCGAGCCACGGAGCATGGTTTGCGTGCCCGTCGTCTGCGTCTGTGGCAGCGCTGTCTGCGAAGCAGTCGACAGCACCTGCAACGTGGGGTTACGTTTCGAAGTGTACGGTCACCTGAACGTACTTCACAGACGTGATTGCATCTTCCTAACACTGCCAGAAAGGAGCCGCCTTAGGCCTGAATTGTCTGTCACGTGAGAGTCGAGAAGGTGTCAGTGAAGAAGATGTGCGTACACCGGGAAGTGGCACATGCATTGCGTCGTGCCACCAAATGCAGAACCTGCAATTGTTGGCTGATTCTGCAGCGCGCATACGCCCTAAAGACGCACCTAGGTATATAGCGTCCTGTGCATGGGTATTCGAAACCCGCAGAATCACTTCGTACGCGACCTCAGTGTTTACGACCAAATAAAGCGTTTAGTACACTAGAACAGTTTCGCGCAGCGCTGCTCATGGCCACATCGTCGGCATGAGCCAGCACGAAGCTCGGGAGACACGAGTGCGCCCCCTCACACAGTCTCGAAGGTGCCGCTGTGTGAAGGTGTAGGTGCACCAATCCTTGAAGATCAAGCAATAAACTGTATTCTTCTGCAGCGAGTACTACTTCTACTTGAACAGAAAAAAGGCAGCAGCAATATGTTGGTGGGGTCATGTTCCTTTGGCAAGATCATGTGCTCAAGAAAATTGCGGTCATCTTTACAGCAAAGACTGTATACACCCACATCAAAACACTTACCTTACCTCATATATAACTGGCCTTTCACAACGCAAAGGTGTGAAAACGCGCAATTTTGGTTTAGTTCGGTTTGTGGGGTTTAACGTCCCAAAGCGACTAAGGCTATATGGAGACATCGTAGTGGAGGACTCTGGAAATTTTGATCAGCTGGGGTTCTTTAAGGTGCAATTTTTAAATTAAATGCTTGGTATAAACATAAAATATTGCCTGTCATTCTGGTTGGAGACCAAAATTAACACTCAAGTAGGGATGTTGTTCTCATGCACAAACATATTTATTTAGAAGATGGCGCAACTTTGGCCACAGTGACCTCAGCACTGTTTAGAGCTCGCTCTGCTCTTTGCTGTTCCTGTAATCGTCACTACATGCATTGTTTGCAGGAATAAGCTGATCGAAGATTTCTTGATAAGTCAATTCAGGTGGCAGAGTGCCACAAGCAAGTTCCCCTCAGCAGTGACAAAATGCTGAAATGTAATAACATGCAGAAGCACCCGTCGACGCGGTGACAATGCTAACACACTTCTGAACGTTCTTCATTGCACGTTTGGAGTGAACGTCGTCAATTAGCACTTCAATCTTCTGTCTTGAGTTCAATACCATCAACACAGCGTCAAATACAACGCTAAACTCCTTGGCAATGTCTTTTTCTACACCTGCTCTCGACCGTTCTAAAGGTCTTAGTGCAACGAAGTCAATAAACTCGTGGAATGCAGTGCGTGCGCATAGGTTCGTTAAAGTGGTGGCACTGTCAGAGACGTGAGGCATTATGATTCGATCATGTGCCAGTCTCAACCTACTGCCGTCTCACACGCAGAAGGAATCACATGGTCAGTTGTCACCATGACAGCGGTTTTTAGCATCGTTAGCTTCAAACGGCGTTTACTACTACAGTCGAGTCCACTTATAATGATACCGGTTTTAACAATATATCGGTTACAAAAATGAAAAGTTGCTGCACCGCCCACTTTTATATGTTTTCTAAAGTAAAATAACCCGCTTACTTCAATGCCCCCATGCTGCATTATCGGTTATATACCAGCAAGTCTAGCTCCTGAGTGCTCGTGCCAAAACGCAGCGGAATACGAAATAATTGCAAAAAAAAAAAAAAAGAGAGAAAAAAAAAAAAAGTGAAAAGAAAAGAAAAAAAAAGAAAAAAAAAAGAAAGAAAGAAAGAAATTCCAGCTTCTGCAGCCTCCCCGCTGATACAGTAGAACCTGTTTTCTGGCCCTTCTCCGCATTGCCAGCCTCGTGCACCTTTCTCCCGCCGCCCTTCCAACCCTCCTCACACAAATGGGCTGCGCCCATAGCACTACGCCGCGCCATCCTCTGAAACACGAATGGACTTTGCCAACGCGCCGACAGCGCTGATTTGTGCCCCTCATTCTGCGCAGTTCTACTATGAGGGATGTGGTTGTTTGTGCAAGTTGATTGCGTCGAAGTCGTTCCTGACCAAGTGGTTTCTCTGTCTCATTTGAATCGCCGCCGAAACGGAAGGTGGCTGATCGGCGCGCCGATTATCGGACGACACTGCCGGTGAAAAGAAAGCGCACGGCTATCAATTTGGAGACGAACTGCAGCATCGTGAAGGACTACAAAGAGGGTAAGAAAGTGTGTGACATGGTCAAGAAGTACGCACTATCGAAACCAACGGTGTCGACGATCCTTCGCTCCGCTGAGAAGTTCGACAAAGAAAAGTCCTCGCTTGACAGTGGGCGCAAACGCGTTCGACAAGGTGCCTATAAAGAGGTGGAGGAGGCCCTCTATGAGTGGCTCCTTGGCGTCCGTGACCAGAACTTGCCTATCACTGGGCCAATTCTGGCCACAAAGGCGAAGCAGTTGGCCCTGCTAGTGCAAGCCAGTGAGATGTATGTGGTCAGATGCTTGGGGCGATTTCAGCCCAGGGACTTGCATGCCCCAATAATCTCTGCTTTTAAATAAAAGTTTTGTCTCTCTATCTTCTCACCCCAGCGTTACTTTGGGATTTCTGAAGCTGAGAGGCGGCCGCGGAAACCTTCTCGTATTTTTTACAAGGCTTCTTTCGGGGCCACCAAAATGATGCCTCGCCGGAGCTCCCATACCACTTGCCGTCCGTGACCACTCTTTGCAGTTATGCTTTTTCGTGCAAACCGTTTATACCAATTATCAGTTATAGCAATGAAATTTTCGTGGCACTTGAATATTGTATTGTTATAGGTGGACTCGACTGTAGTCAAATCTCGATATAATGAAGTCCTACTTGCAGCCCCCCCCCCCCTCTTGCAGCAGCCACAAGAAACATATCACAATGTGACTGCGAAGAGCACATGCAAAACATGGGAATGAGCTAAGCAAAAAAAAGAGAGGGGAAAGGGGGGGGGGGGGGGGCTGTTATGGTGTAAATATGGTATATGAAGCTCTAAATGATTATCAGCCTAAATGCACAGTTTTGGTCTTGTTATTATTCACTACTACAGCACCCGGCTTCCACTAAGAACAGGCACTATTTAGCGATAACCGCTTGACATATTGAGTCTAATAATTCATATCGACAATGTACATGCTCCTATGCGGTGTACGATGGTTTTCCAGGCCTGAAATATCGCAAAAGTTCTTAAAAAGTTAGGCGGGCTTAAAAGCATGGTTCAATGAATGGTCGAGCAAAAGTGGTGCAACGTTCCGGTTGAACAAGTCGTTTAACAAGCTTTTGAATGCAGTCAGCCTTCAGCCTCGCAGCCCACTCTTCCGGCTCCGCTGTGGTATCGCCCATCTCACATCCACATCCTCATCTTCTCTGCGCAGCGGGACTAAGAGGTCGACCTTTGCAATGCGCAGAGCTTTCACTCTAAGATGCCGTTCGTCTGCTTTCAACGCTGGCTCGCCACACATGCTGGCAGCATTGCAAGCAGACAAAGCTGCAACTGGCAAATGCTGTGCGCACATGCTCTTAATCTTATCAGTCTTGTCAACGTGGTCCTTTGTGGGATCTTGAATGACACTGTGGTCAATGCTGCCGATTTTACCAAGAACAAAAATACACAAAAAAAGAAAAGAAGAAGGAGGAGAAACAAATTGGAGAGGTATATGGCATGGACCCACTTGCTGTACGTTGGACAGTAGAACCTCGGAGATACGAATCTGACGGGGTCGCAAAAAATTTCGTATCATCCGAACATTCCTATCATCAAAACGAGCCACACAGATCTGTTTATCTGTTTGCAGCCGAGAAGGTTTGTTACAGTCAAGCGGTCATAGCTTGCCACTTTGCTGCACACATAACGTGACAGGCGATCGCGATGATGGCTACATGTCTCCGCGGACTTCTCGCGGTGCTGAAGATGGCGACGTGCCAGCCATGCGGCGTCGCAGACTGCTCGCGATGGGTACAGTGAGATTTGTGGTCATGATGTCTACGATGAGCGGTCCATGCGCGCCCGTTACGTGCGCTGCCAACTACTACTCACGGCCGCGAGCCGCTGAAAACATCTAGCACCGTGGAAAACGATCACGATGCCGGCAATGTGCAGGCCGCCCACCTCCGTGTACTTCTCATGGTGCGTACAGCACGACAGGAGATGGCAACATGCGGGCCGCACAGCGTTGCAAACTGCTGCAGTTGTGATGTCTACGATTTGTAGGCCACGCTGAAAACTTTTCGCTGTGCGAGCCAGACGGACAATCTCACCGTCGGCGAGGTACTGGCCATGTGTCACCGCAAACTGCTCGTACATAACGCGCGGCTGGCGATCCCGGAATCAATTATGCGCGGGCAGTGCGTAGTGCTCAAGGCTGTGGTCGCAGTTTGCATGCTCGTATCATATCTAGTGGTGCGGGAGAGTATTCAGAACATAATATTGCATATTGTACACAATGCACTCTGCTGGGGAATTTCGCAAATGCGTATCAACCGGATTCATATCACAGAGATTTTACTGTAGAAGGTACAATGCAGCAGCCAACATGCATTTTTACCTGGATGGTGGTGTTCCTGGCTGTCCTGTCCACCTGGTCGGTGAGCATCACAAAGGGGCTGGTGGCGTCCCGTGTCGGACCTGAGCGGGATGTCGGTCGGCCACCGCCATCCTCCTTGGAGATAGGCTTGCTGCGCGAACAAAGGCGCAACAAAGGAGACCAGTGATTGCATCCATTTCAAGGCCTCGAGTTGTTACAGAAAACCTTGCAGCCAGCAGTCACAGCAGTGCCCAGAACTTTAGGAACTTGCCTAAAAATGCCTAAACAGAGTTTTTTACACTTGCCTGCCTTTTCCCATTTTTTCTTTTTAGGAAATACATCCCATTTCACCAGACTTGTTGCCCATAAACGCCTAAATCAAGCACTGTGATCCTTGGTGCCTGTTGTTTTCCTGTTTTGCAACATCTGTCAAAGTACGATGAAATGTATACGCCGACGCAAGCACAAAGGCATAAGTCATGCCAAACCTTTTTTTTTTTCCAAAGTGTTGGTGTAAGTGCTTCGTCGCCTCAGCGCACACAAGACTCGCTCATTCACACACTCACTTCTCGCTCGTCGCTCGGTTGACTCTCGGCCGCCTACCCCTTGTAGTTCATCTTCCTACCCTCCCCTCGTCAGACGCTCAGCCGCTTACCCCTCCGTGGTGCAATGCCAGTTCTTCGTAATTGGCTACGAGAATGCAAGAAACTGGTTTGAGCGACCTTTCATAACATTTGCATCATCAAGCGCTTTCTCTATTTCATTTCGTGTTCACATGCTGAAAGAAAAGGCATTGACAGGCGCTTGTTGCAGGCAGTGCATTTTGCAGTCTGAAGATTTTTTTTTTTCCACGGACGGAACTGTTATTCTCTGCTAAGCATGCAAAACTTCTGTACACAGATAAAAAACCAAGCAAATAATTAAAAAAAGGGGTATTGCAAGCCCTACTAGCAGAGACTTTCAACGATCACTCGACAGCAAATGAACTGCAATTTGCCAAGGAGTTGTCAAACATTTTTGGGGGCAGATATCAGACTGCGGAAACTAAAAAGTTTATGTTTGAAGAGGCGAGCCCGGAAAGAGACCTGGCATGCATATGTGCCTATTTCTCAACATTGAAAGGAATAATTACAAATTTGGAAATGGCCAGACTCTAAACAGGTGAATAATTGAAAATAGTTCAAGCAGTACAAGCGGCACTTTGGAGACTGGAAGGAAAGGGCGCTACTGTTTTTACGAATATGGAAAAACTGGTATGAAAGAAAACAGAGGCCTTTAAACTATTTTTTAAATCAGAGATCTCCCAAGCATAGGGGCTCAGGCCACATCACCGGAAGGCCTGAGCCCCTATGAACTGTCGTGCTTTAGGTTTGCTCCACTGACTTCATGTGACGAAGAAAGAAGGTTTTCAAAGTATGCTATATGCTCACCGAAAACAGAAGGAATTTCAAGTTTGGCATTTTGAGAATGTGCTTTAGTGTGCTGTGCTTCAAGGATTGCATACGATGCATGCTTAGCTGACCAGTCATTGACTGTTCTACTCTGCCAACTGCATGAATAGGTCGAATTCATCTTTTTTCTTTTTTACCGATACAATTAAACCTCTATGTGACAAACTTCCATGTAGCGAAGTTTTCAGTTTTCCAATGGCACCCCCAAAGTAACAGGACAAAGAAAAAAAAAACACAACCGGCGAGCAGGGTGCATCCACTGTTACCATGCGGTTGCTCGCAAGCTCTCGCGCGTCGTTGGTAGGGAGAACAGCGGAAGGTGTTGGCGATCCGAGGCACAGTTGGTTCAGTGGCGACCAAAGAACATGAGTGAAGACAAAGGCACCTGCTGGCCGGCGGCAGCGCGAACGCACGCGCTTTCCCTTATACTCTGACTCCGCACCTCCTTACCGCGGTCACTCATAGACGCGTTGTGCTAACTGCGGCGGAGGCTGCTGCCACAGTTGCGCCATGCCCTCAGCGTAATCGCAAGGCGTTGCACAGTTTTTATAACTTAGAGTAATTCGGATTTACTGTAAACACTTTCAAGGTGGTTTCCATTAGATTCAATTCTTAATCTGGTTTTTGTTCTGCATTGTCCTTTTGAGTCGTCACGCAAAAACTGCATATAATTAAAACTTACATGTAATGAAAAATCTCGGATTTTTTACAATTTCGTTATAACAAAGTTTAACTTCAGCACTTCTGTTAGTAAGCAGAAAGTAAGTATTAAACTAGATGTGTCGGTAATAAATAAAGAGCATTAATTAAAATGCCTACTTTTTGTTCATAGCATTGATTTCAACATTATTTAGAGCCTACATGTTTGCCTGTTTCGGAGTTTCTTAATGCCTAAATTTGCAGGCCCCAGTCATTAAAAACAGCCTCGATGCCATATTTACTCGTGTATAACCTGCATCAAATTTAAAAAAAAAAATGCGTTTAAAAAGTGGGGGTGTGAGTTATCAGCAAATTTTTTCTCCAGGAAGGTGGGGGGGAGGGGGGGGTAGACCATCCCCATTGTCATAAACGCTTGTCAAGCCAATAAGGAGCCAACAAAAGGCGCAGCCAAATCCACATTCATGTCATAGTCTAAGGAGCCAACAAAAGGCGCAGCCAAATCCACATTCATGTCACAGTCTGTTTATTCTCCACGCCATTGGTCTCATTTTGTTAAGCCAGCGGTTGTTGGGCTTTTTTTCAGGTGCTGTTTCAACACCCAGTCAGCCCAGTTTGCACTGTTGGCCTGCTGTGCTTTGGCACCATGAGTGCGCCTCGGCCGACGACTTTTAAGCCTTCACACCAACGGGATGTGTGCGAAGGCGTAATATTCCACCTTTCTGCCAGTGGATCGTGGACACGTGGAAAATGATACCGGCCGACTTGGTGCGTAAGAGGTTCAAAAAATGTGCCATCAGTAACAGCTTGGATGGCCCCGAATACGTCTACCTATGTCTATAAGAGTGGCGATGACTGAGAATCGAATACCCAGTGACGTTGTGGCGGTCGGTTGAATAAATGTTCTGAAAATGAAATGGTCATCGAGTCTGCAGTTGTATCTTGCTAGTGCTCTTTTTTTTTTTTTTTTTTTTCATATAAACGTATGGGTTATACACGGATTTTTGTTTTTCGTTGAGTTCAAAGTTAGGGGTGCAGGTTATGGCAGGGGTGGGTTTCACATGAGTAAATAAGGTATGTGCACACATGGAGAAGTGGGCACAAGTGTCAAGCTGGTTGCAGAGTTTACAACGCACACAAGAAGTATAGCCCATCCTGGGAACAAAGAACAAAGAAAATGCAGCTGGGAACAAAGAAGACAGATAGAAAAGAGATGAAGAGGAGGAGCCCAGAAACAGCAGCTGTACAGTAGTCAGCATGGATGTACAGCAAGACTCTTTCTTTCTTTTACGAGAGGGGAAGTTGCTGTGGAGGACAATCAGTTGCAATTTAAAAATTCAAAATGGTGTGCCCTAGGTTGTTGGAATAGTAAAGAATGTAAAAAGGTGTCTGACGCTTGGCAAGGAGACTTCTTATAGCCCCGGTGTTGAGAGATAGCCCATTCCATTCATCCTGCCATGCACTGACATTAACCATCACTTGAATGCGGCCGTGACATCATAATTTGTAACTGAATGTATTCACCATGACAGCATTTTTAGAAAGGAAAAAATTCCAGGGGTGCAGTTAAGTCTGCTTAAATACATTAATGCAAAAACAAAGACCGTTATGCTGTAGTGTTTTGTGTCAACCTCGCCAGGCTGTGCCACGCGTCTGTCTAATGGGAGATTTATCATCTTTTTATTTTTTTTTTTAAATTTTACATGCGCAGATTTCGAAATGCTTTTGTTGCCTCCCATAAACTATACTCTCGAACCGTTTATAAAAATTTCAGTTCATTTTTTAATCTCTATTCTTATTTCTTCTTTTCTTTTCTTCCTACTGCCGCTGTTGTCCTTCCTCTCAGCACCCTCCAGTGCTAGACAAGAAGAATTACGGACTCTTTTTTCAGGAAGCTTGCGTAGAGTAGTGGTCTGCATGCACGGAAAAATGGTGGTTTGATTCCTGGCGATGACACAATATTTTTTCTTATTAATGATTGACCGTTTGTACAGATCCATTCTGCCAACACACTCTGACAACAGGCTCTGTCCACGCCAAGCACGAGACAAGAAATGCTTTCCCATTAGAGGCGCTTGAAGGGGAGAGCACATCAGAGACTTTTCATTAGCGCTATCGCGAGATACGTCAGTATGCATGAGCAGGTCACCTCGAGGGCGACAGATGGCGCCACGTTCCTGTCAAATTCAGGCGGATTCCGCATGGTAGCAGTAGACGGCTGCGGTAAGCGGCAACGGTAAACTAAAAGTCTCTATTAAGCCACAGGTATAGAAGTGCTCACTTACAGGGGTCGGCAGATGCAGAGGGAGCCCCGGTTGGTGCCATAGATGAGCCCCTCCCCAGGGCGGGGAAGCCAGCGCACAGAGTTGAGGCTGATGGGTGGTTGGCCAATGATGCCGCCTGGCTGGCTCAGGTTGCCCACCTGTTGCAGCTGGCCTCCTCCGCTCGTCTGCATGAGAAGAAAGGAGTCTCACACAGAGGGCAAAGGAGCTGGCAGTCCCAAACACAACTGATAGCAGTTTCAACAGCCCTGTTAGCTCACTGCCTCAAACAATGTGGTATGTAATACCGTATATACTCGTGTAAGGCCTTTAACAGGCATTTAACAACAAAAGCAGTAGTGCAATGACCAACAACAATATAATGTTACTTCTAAGCAAGATGGATGGCGGTACTTACAGATGAAGAAGTGTCTGTGTCAGGTGGAGTCAGCTTGAATATCTGAGCCACAACCTGCAGAATTTGAAATAGTAGATGAGATCAACAGTGCGTGGAAAGAACAACACTTCCGAGGTGACTCCGCATAGCTCGTAATGCACACTGCACAAATTAAGTGACAGGCGTATTGACTAAGTAAGTTTTTATAAAATCACCATACTAGTTGAATATATAATCTGCGAATTCTTCAATCAGTGCATGGAACCCGGCTTTATGTCAACCAATGCTCGAAACCGTGAGCAGTGGACACGATGACGATTGTGCGCAGATGAAAATAATGTACCGAAAACTAATATAAATCTCACCCGCCAGACAGTAATTAGACATTTTTTATCACACAGTAGCGTTCATTTCAGTTTTACCTCTCAAGGCTTAATTAGGGCACAGGAATTTACACCTCATTGACGAAAGTTTTATTGGGCCGCGGTCATCGCTACATCCAAGGCATTAAAAACACTGTGGCGACATCTAGTGACAAACACTAAAAGTGAATCATAGGCCATGCGAAAGGAGGAGTGGTTTTTACTGACGTGCGCAGAGAACAGAGTGCAAAATACAGTTGAACCCGGATATATCGAACTCGAAGGGGATCGTGAAATAGTTCGATATATTGTGAGCCCTCCACGGATCTTCTTTCATTTGTGCATACCATGATCTTCTTCCTCCTGTACATACCATCATCATCGTCCCGCCTTGGGTTTTTTTTCTTCATCAGATTAAACGCTGACACGGCATACCTTGCCTTGCCTTCACGACCTTGCCGTCTGAACCTGGCCTTCTTTCACAAGTGGTGGAGGTGAAATTCGATCCCCTTGCTTCCTTGTGCCCTGCCTCTCACTGGAGCTACGTTCTGGTCGGCGTTTAACAACTAACATCGTCATGTCAACCGAGAGCAGTCCCGACCCGGCCGTACCCTCTACCTCGGCTACACCGCCGCCTCCGATGGTGCCCACACGACAACACGACCCGCCGCTGTTCGCTGGTCGTCGCGACGAAGACGTAGATGACTGCCTCCGATGGTGCCCACACGACAACACGACCCGCCGCTGTTCGCTGGTCGTCGCGACGAAGACGTAGATGACTGGCTTGACACTTATGAACGCTGCAGTGCCTACAACCGGTGGGATGATGCTTTGAAATTTCTGAACGCATCTTTCTATCTTATTGAGGTCGCCAGAAATTGGTTTATTAACCGCGAGCTCCACACCCCAAACTGGCCCACCTTCAAGCAGCAGTTCCGACAGTACTTCACCGACCCAGCTGTTCGGACGGAGATCGCAAGGAACAAGCTCGCTAGCCGCCGTCAAGGTCCCGATGAGTCCTATGCATCATACATAGAGGCCGTGCTGGCACTCTTTCGGCGTATCAGTCCCACTATGCCGGAATCTGAACGTGTACACTATGAATCAATTCAATGGCTTATAACACCCTAGTTGCCCAGAATCCATCAAGTGTTGATTCCATTATAACGACCTGCCAACGCCTCGACCAGCTACAGTCCTCCCGATTGCAGCCCGGCTTCACTACTGCCCCGACCTCTACTGACCTCGATCTACAAGCCATGATTCGAGCGATAATCCGCGAGGAGCTCCAAGCCCTCAGCCCTTTCTGCTGGCACGGGTGCGATCATTCGTCTCCTCCTTCTAACGACGCCGGCCTCCGCCACATCATTAAAGAAGAGTTGGCCACTATCAACCACCCTGTCACATCTGATTCTCCTGCACCTCGCCCAGCACCGACCTATGCTCACGTCGCTGCATCCCCTCCTCCATTTGTTCCCCCACCCCAAGCACCACCCTATAACCACATCAACGCCATGACGACGGCTCAACCTACGGCACCCTATTACGCACCTTGGCGCCCCTCTCGCCCAGTGTGCTATTATTGTGGAATTCGATGACATATAGTAGCTCGCTTTTATCGCCGATGTATTTAGAACGAGCGACGTAGTTATGACGCCTTCGAAAGTGACATACCTGCATATAATCAGCGACGACCAATTCCCAGCCAACCTCGTCAATTCTCTCCCCCGCCGGTATCCTCGTCTGAACCAAGTGGGGCTCATGTATCCCGACGCCGGTCCCCTTCCCCATACCGCCGCTCTGTTTAGCCACTTCGACCAGCAACAACTGTTCCTGTCCGTAATTCGAAAAACTAAGCGATGCAGTTTCCGGAGGTGAAACTGCACTTTGCGAACTTACAAAAAGTCCTCCTCATCGACCGTATAATATGATTTCCATTTTAGCTGACGGATTACCGGTTGAAGCTTTGATTGACACATGGGTTGCACTTTCTGTTATTCATGCTGATTTGTGCCACCGTTTGCGGAAAGTAACGACACCATATGATGGACCTGAACTTCGTGGAGCAAATGGCGTCCCTCTGCACCCTTCAGCAAAGTGTACAGTTCGAGTTGTTATAGACGGCGTCCGCCACCATGTGCAGTTTGCTGTGCTTTCACCATGTGCGCATTTGATAATTTTTGGGTGGGATTTTTTGTCAACCACTTCAGCGTTAATTTCTTGTGGCGACCGTGTCATCCATATGACAGACAGTGATTTTTCATCTGACATTTCTGCGCGGCATCATTCCCTCATTGCCACAGATGATACTGTATTGCCGCCACAGTGCGAAACACTTATTACCGTTGTTTCTGAACACATCAGTGACAGGGATGTACTCATCGCACCATCTCATCGTCATCTTGCACGTGGAATCGCCTTCCCATCAAGTCTTGTACGATTCCGCTGCAGCTCAGCGATAGTAGCTGCCACGAACACTTCCCGTGAATCCCTTGTGCTGACTAAAGGAACTTCCCTGCCATGCATAGTGGACGCTCACTCTATATCCATGATGGTACTCACTGCCCCGCTACCTCCGCAACATGATTCATCGCAAGTCTCTCTTTCCATGCTGTCGAAGACGATCAATCCGAACCTCATGCCGCACCAACGTCAAGAATTGCTGCAATTGCTTCAAGCCCACCATGCCATTTTTGATGCCACTTCCCCACCACTGGGACTGACTAGTGTTGCACATCACCGCATCCTTACCGAAGGTAACTCAATTGTACGCCGACAACCTTATCGGGTTTCTCTCTCGGAACGAAAAGTAATTGAAGAAAATGTCAATGAATGCTCCGTCGCGATATTATACGTCCATCAACAAGCCCATAGTCCTCTCCAGTAGTATTAGTTAAAAAAAAGGACGGATCGGTACGATTTTGTGTTGATTACCGCGCACTCAACAAAATTACTCGCGAAGACGTCTACCCGATGCCGCGTATTGATGACGCCCTTGACTCTCTCCAAGGTGCCGAATATTTCTCGACCTTAGACCTCCGCTCAGGTTATTGGCAAATACCTATGCACGAGGACGACAAAGAAAAAACCGCTTTCGCAACTCCCGACGGACTTTACGAGTTTAATGTTATGTCCTTCGGCCTTTGTAACGCACCTGCAACATTTGAAAGAATGATTGATACTGTACTTCGTGGCCTCAAATGGAGAACCTGCTTATGTTACTTGGATGACATTGTTATCTTTTCGTCAACTTTCATTGACCATCTCACGTGCCTGAATGTTGTCCTCACGTGTCTTGCTTCAGCGGGCCGTCAGCTCAACACCAAGAAGTGCCACTTTGCAGAGAAAGAAATTAAAATATTGGGACATCTGGTTAGCCATGACGGCATTTGCCCAGACCCTGAAAAAATAATCACGGTCTTGAACTTTCCTCGTCCGCAACGGACTACAGATTTGCGCAGTTTCCTCGGCCTGGCATCCTATTTCCAGCGATTTATAAGGCATTTTGCAACTATTGCTGCGCCACTTCATGAACTACTTAAAGCGCGCAGCCCTTTCATGTGGACTGAACAGTGCAACACTGCTTTTAACAACCTAAAGCACGCCCTTACATCAGATTCCGTTCTTGGCCACTTCAGCGACAGCGCTCCTACCATTATGCATACTGATGCCAGTGGTCACGGTCTTGGCGCTGTCCTTCTGCAGCGCGATGCAACTTCGCGTGAGAAAGTGATTGCCTTCGCTAGTCGGACCATGACTCCAGCTGAGAAAAACTGCACCATTACAGAGCAGGAATGTCTCGCCGTCGTCTGGGCTGTTCAAAAGTTTCGCCCTTACCTATATGGTCGGCATTTCACAGTTGTGACCGATCACCATGCTCTTTGCTGGTTATCTTCACTGAAAAATTCGACAGGCAGACTTGGCCGTTGGATTCTACGCCTGCAAGAATACCAATTTGACGTCGTTTATAAATCGGGTAGGCAACACCAAGACGCCGACGCTCTTTCTCGCTGCCCGGTTTCGGAATCAGCCTGCTGTTTTTCTTCACAATGCATTTCCACCTCTGACCAGAGCCGATCATCGCTTCCACCGACGCATATCACTGCAGTTTCTTTTGACGGCTCTGAGAACGAGCACGCTCTCCGCTCACAGCAATTAGCTGATGCCTACTGTCGGCCCATCATCGACCGCCTTATCGGCGCTTCGAGCCCACCCAACGCTAGACTTTGCCGACAGCTTCGCAATTTCAAGCTTGAAGATGGCATACTACGCCGCTACGTGTATTATCCTGATGGAACTCGCTGGCTCCCAGTCGTACCGCGTGTGCTTCGCCCACGTATACTAGCGGCTTTCCACGATGACGCTACTGCAGGTCACCTTGGTTTTAACAAAACATACGACTGTGTGAAAAGACGATTCTTTTGGCCTGGCTTGTCTACCACCATAGCTAAATATGTTGCTTCCTGCCACCTGTGCCAACGTCGCAAGCGGCCGACTTCTTCCCCCGCTGGTCTCCTACAGCCCCTTCCATGCCCCGCCACACCATTCGACAAAGTCGGCATCGACTTATATGGTCCCCTATCTCTCTCCAATGGGGGTAACCATTGGATTATAACAGCTGTCGACCACCTTACACGCTATGCTGAGACGGCCCCTGTACCGACTGGTTCCGCTGAAGAGGTAGCTAATTTCTTTTTGCAGTCAATTGTATTGCGTCATGGCGCTCCTCGGGTGCTTCTAGGTGATCGCGGGACGGCCTTCTTATCGACAGTCGTATCCGAAGTTCTTCGTGCGTCATCCACCCTCCATAAGACAACCTCAAGCTACCATCCCCAGACTAACGGTCTGACTGAGCGATTTCACCGCACCCTATCGGATATGATATCCATGTACATCACACCGGATCATCGAAATTGGGATACTGTTCTACCATTCGTCACATTCGCCTATAATACTGCAGTACAGCGGACTACCGGTTACTCCCCATTTTTCCTCGTTTTCGGCCGTCCTCCCACTACAATCCTCGACACCTCCATCTTCTCTACGCCCGACTACTCCTCATCATTACCAGCCCAGTTCTTATCCCGTGTGGCCAGATGCCGCCATCTTGCCCGCCTCAACACAGAAGCGTGCCAGCAAGACCACAAGAGTCGCTACGATTCGAAGCATCGCGTGGTCTCTTTTCGTCCTGGTGACGAAGTACTGCTCTATACACCACTGCGCACCCCTGGCCTTAGTGATAAATTTCAGCGCCGCTATCTTGGTCCCTACAAGGTAATCAACCAAACTTCCCCAGTAAACTACCAAGTCACACCTGTTGATCCCCCAGCTGACCGACGCCACCGTGGAACTGAAATTGTTCATGTATCTCGCTTGAAGCCGTTTATGCACCGCGGCACATCGGTTGGTTAGGAGCGGCCAGGCTGGCCGCTTCCGACCCCCCGGGCAGATTGTGTGAGCCCTCCACGGATCTTCTTTCATTTGTACATACCATGATCTTCTTCTTCCTCTTGTACATACCATCATCATCGTCCCGCGAGGCCGGCTCCGGCGCGCGCTTGGGTTTTTTCTCCATCAGATTAAACGCTGACACGGCATACCTTGCCTTGCCGTCTGAACCTGGCCTTCTTTCACAATATTGATAATTCGATATACAGAAACCGGCTTGTGACGGCACTTACGATACGAAAAAACGATACCGTATTTGTTGCGTAATTTACCCACATGCATAATGAACCCACCTCCACTTTTGCACCCGAGAATTTGGAAAAAAAAAAAGTGTTAAGGCCAGCTCGCTTACATGCAAGCGACTGAGCAATTTCAGCAACGAGTGGCAGCGACAGAGCGAAAATTTTTCAACTTGTTGGAACTACGTCCTTCTCACCGCTCGAACCGCCGCGGCAACTCAAAACAAAGTTTCTGTGTCACCGGGGCAGAAATCGTGAGCGTTTTCACTTGCATGTCGATGGCGTGCGCCACTCCGTTTTGGTCGTCTCATCCACAGCTCATTTCTTGGCAGCATGCCAAGATACTGCGCAGCGATAACGCTGCGGCGTGTTTATTTTTTGACAGCTCCTGCGGTGGCGGGGGGGCGAACTGGGCAGAGTGCCCGTGATGGCTTGATTGCACAAGCCTGGTTTGATTTATCACACCGTGCTTGAGGCAGGCTAGTCCACTACCACGAAATCATTGGAAAGCGAGATAGCTGCAAATGCTGCTTGAAGCGAAAAATGCTAAAAGCCGGTGTCATGATCGCAGCTGACCGCGTGTTTTCGTCGATGCATACATGCAAGAATAAACGACTCCAGAAAAAAAAAAAAAAAAAAAACCTGCCGCTTCTTAACATTCGCAGCAGTCATATCTTATGCTACGCCGCGCGTATAGCATAGCGCTAAAAAAAAAAAAAAAAAAAAAAAAAAAACGGAAGGAAGAAAGAAAGAAAGATTTGCCGCTTCTTAACGTTCGAAAGATTGTGCAGCGCATGCGCTTTCCGCATATAATACCCTGGCGACCCCGCTGCTATTACCGCGTCCCCACATACCAGGGAGGAGTGGCACTGCGCTTTTTCGAGGCTTTTTCCTCCTCGTCGCAAAAATAGTCTTTAGACTGTTGTCAATGAAAAACAAGTCGCAAATATTATATTCAGAGAGCACTTGTTGGCTGACTTTGTTAAGTCATGAACGTAAAATCGCTACTCGAAGGCGAGAGGCAAGCGATAGTTTGAGGGACCTGAGGCAGCATCTCTAAAGTTGATAAGATGTAGGAGAGTCAGGAATAATGCGGAAGCCTCAATGGCTCTGGCCTTGCTCTCCAGAGAAAGGAAGGGTGCAGCCTTTATGTGGAGAGCCATTGATAAGTCATTGATACGCATGTACACAGTGACAAGTGCTGCCCTCACAAATGGAGGGGGCGCACTCAACTCTTTGAGGACAGATGGTGGTTTAGGCACCCTTCCCATAAGGTCAACAAAACTAATACAGTAAAAGCTCGTTAATTCGAACTTCATGGGACCAGGAAAAAAGTTCGAATTATTCGATGTTCAAATTATCGAATGACCTCGAAAAAACTGACTAAAACCATTTGTATTACAGTAAATGTACTGTATTTCGTCATTTACATTTAGTCGTGTAATCAACTCGCTCCCATAATGAACTCACCCAGCCCCGATTTGTGCCTACGAATCCGAAAAAAATAAATAAAGGCGTCAGTAGTTAGTGCATCGCTCCGTTTCCCGCCTTCACGGTCCTCAACACATTTCTTGGCAGTGCGCCAAGATGCTGCGCAGTGATAACGGCGTGTTTATCTTTTGACTTTAGCTCCGGCAGGGGGGACAAAAGCGAACTTGGCAAAGTACCAGCGCTTGTCCCGTTGTGCAAGCCTCCTTTTCAGTATGTTCGCTTTATCATGCTAGAGCGACTGGGGCAGGCGGCGCCGCCGTCTACTGCCACTCCAATCATTGGAACGACCGGTGCTAAAAGCCGACTTCATGATCGCGGCTGACTGTGCTTCTGTTGACGGCTGATGGGTGGAAGAATGGATGGCTAGCGCAAAAAAAAAAAAAAAAAAAAAAAGATTAACCTAAAGTGCCTGTCCCAGATTATAGCCTTTAATGGGCGTTGGCTGGGGCCGACAGTACTTATCCCTATTACAAAATTGACAGGGTTGGAATTAACGAGTATTTAGTTGCAAGCTACAGAGGTTGCACAGAAGAGAGAACAGGCAGCCGCCGCTGCGCGGCCATGCACTGACCTTGCCGCGGCCGCCGTCCCCTCCCTCCAACGCCGCCGACCGCCACGCCGGTCATGGCGCCATTTAAGTTTTACCCACTCTTCCATGGTTTTACCTGGCTCCATATTCTGTCCCTGTTTTGGACGTGCGCAGCCTCTAATTATGCCTACTGATCGCGGAGTGTTTCTTTATTTTTGCCGCGTGATGTGCGCCAAGCCGCCCAGACGTGGCAGCGCGTAGTTCCAATTATTCGTAGCGGAACCGATTCGCGTTCGAATTAACGGGCTTTTTTATACACAGATCTCTATGGAGCTTGGGCGGACCAAGTAGTGTAGTTCGAATTATCCGAAAATTCGAATTATCGAGGTTCGAATTAACGAGCTTTCACTGTAAATGCTAGCACCATTCCTTGAATAAGGTGACGACTACCCTGGACTACCTCCTGGACAAAGGCTGTGTCTACTATTTGGACGATCACTGGCTATGGAGTCGCGCCTTGATGCAGCCTCCCTGTCTGAATTAGCGAGCTTCCAGCATCACTGATTTACCATAAAAACCTGCAAATAATACGAAGCTTTTCTGAAAATTTTATTGTATGGTTTCCGCCTCGTGTTAAATGCGGATCCAAACAAATTTCAGCCTAAGTTTACAGTTTCCGTCTCCTTATTATTCAGCACTATTAGCACCAGGCTTCCAGCAAGAAGAGGTGCCGTCTAGCAGTGGCATCGAATAACTGTTGCGATAATTTTGGTTTCCTCACGCTGACTGCGCATCCCTCGCGACCATAGCATGACCACGGCGCTTGCAATGCGCACACGACCGTCAGCAGATCGATTGCACCTCGTGTGATGTAGGAATGGCGAAAGCAGCATCTGGCCCTTTGCACGGTTCTCTTATGGGCATCTCCGTTTGGGCTGGCCGTGCTCTACAGCCAAATCGCGGACGCTTGACTAGCATTCCTTGGGTCGCGTTTTCGCGAAATGGGGGGATAATGAACGCGTTTAGAGGTACTGAAGAAAAATTTCTGTGGAAAGGTTCCTCTAGCAAGGGATTCTCGGTAGACAATACACCAGATGACGATTGTGAAAACCCCAAACCTGAAAATACTTCCAGAGCACACACGCAAGGGATTCTCGGTAGACAATACACCAGACGACGATTGTGAAAACACCAAACCTGAAAATAATTCCAGAGCACACACACCGCGTGTCTGCGCATGGTGCTAGACTAGAACAGGCGTGAGCGCAGCATACGCTAACCAGCAGCTCGTGCGCTGCCATCCTGCGTTCGAGCTGGAAACAGCCCACTGGTTTACAACCGTGATTGCTGGGGTAAATGTAAGCTGCACTCCTCATAGTGCATGAAATTCTCTGACCAAACACGCCAGCCCGAGAAGGGGACTTAACGAGCACCAGCACAGAAAGTGAGTGCCACTATTTGACGCCTGGTAATGGGTGGCGTTGGATGGAAAGTGTGGAGCGCACACGCCTCGTGGAGCAACTGCAAAATGCAGTGCAAATAGATACTTTTGTGATCTTCGCTCGCGTTGTACGTGGCTTAAAACTTTATCCTTTTCTCTCTTTCCTTTTTTTTCTTTTTGGCCTAGCCTGGTTATAACAATCGTCGGTTATAACAATGATATTTCCATTGCACTTCAATATTGCTACAAATGGGTTTGACTGTAATTCGAAAACTTTTTATTCAATTTGTATTTGGTGATTCAAGTATTTGCATACTCCTAGTTATTACACTTACAATGCATGGGTAACACGATTAGGCCTCTTATACTAGGCTGTGGCTCTATCCAGTTCGATCTATCCAGGATTAACTTTATTCAATTTTAGGCGCTGTTCACTGTTGAGAAGTCTACTGCGACAACATGCAAACTGGGTTATCGGCCTCCTAATTTGGTCTTATATTATCAGAGTTGTAACTGGGCTCGTAGTAACAAGATTGCGCTGTATCGTGCTTCGCATAAAAAAAGGGCACTCGCCTCCCGCTCCTGGGTGAAGTAGCCACGGGTGGCGGCAAAGCCAACAACCAGATACCGTGCCATGGGGGACAGGCTGACCGAGATGGCGTTGGCCCCAAAGCTCCAAGTGTGCAGCAGGGTGCCCCGCGGCCGCAGCGAGTACACGCACAGGGAGGCTCCCAGCAGACCACAGGGCACCAGGGCAGCCAGCAGGTTTCCACCCAGCGCCACGCTAGAGTCATTGTGGATCTTGCACCGGGGTGCCACCAGGCAGGCCTTGGCTGCATTCCCCATACATGCACAGGGAATCACATTGGTTCCTATCAGGCTATGTCAAAGGGCCCTCCACTTGCATACTATACAAGTCAAATGTTGTGACAATATATACAGCATTTATTCGAATCTAGACAGGCGTCGACTATAGACCGACCTCTGAAATTCAGGAGGTCAGAAAAAACAAAGAAGTTCACCCAAATGCAAGATGAATGAAAAAATTCGGCAGTGGCTTAGCTCTGCTAGGCTAGGATATACACAGTGAAAGCTTGGCTCAACGACTCTGTTGCTCCACGTCTTGACACTGCCGCTTCACGAGATGTTCTTCCTGTTTCTCCGACGTTTCATTGACGCATGCTTAGCCTTTCGTGTTTCGTATGCTGTCGGGAGTCCTCACACCAAGCAAAGATTTCTGGGTCATCCCACACAGCTTCTCGCAGTCTCCGAAGAGGTTGCGCACTGCATGCTCGCTCACTGTCCACTTCTTTATCCGCGGCACCCGACTAGGAAGCGCAGGCCATTTGTTACAGGCTCTTAGGCCTGTATGTTCAGCTGCGAAGTTAGTCGCTCTGATCCTATGATCCTATGGAGTCATATGCGATGAAGGAGACTCTGCACAGTGGAGGAGACCAGCGAACGGTTTATGCATGTGCAGCAAGGCTGCATAAAGAGGCATGTCATGTCACGAGTCTGCACAGCAGCAGAGCAAATGTGGAATGGCGCGGCTGGTTACCATGGTTACAGCACACGTACAGTTGTGGCCTATGACAGGAATGGCGAAACTCGTTTCTACTAGCCTAGTATAGCTTTCACTACAAAATGGCATTAACTAGAACATGCACTTTGTTAGGATGTCCACTGTTCACTCATCATCATCATTGACGACATCATTGCGCCTTTTGTTGCAGACTTCTTCCCCCAGTGCACAGTCCTTGCTTCAGCCCAGTGTACAGTAAACCTCCGTTAATACATAGTTGGCAGAGACGCGGCAAAAGTATGTACTATCGGGCAGTACGCCTTAACCGATTACAACAAATTTGCCATTTCTTAAAGAAAAAAACCAGGCACTGTAAATTTCCTGTGAATACACATACGTGCACTTTATTCCAGTCCTGCTGACCAGACGTCGGTCATTTTTAGTTGCCGCCGTGGTGGCTGCGCAGTGACAATAGCTGTCTTAAAATCAGCGAGACCACGAGCAAGCTTCTCCATAAGGCCCATCTTCTCAGCAAACGCTCTCATAACAGTTATTGCCTGAGCGGCTTCCGTCACAGTAGGGCCTGAATCGGCTCTTTCCAAGTGATCGCCGCTGTCCTCATTCTCGATATCCTCATCGCTTTGGGGAGGGGCATAGTGCCGCCCGTTCACACACACACTCGCAGCAACCACTTCGCAAAGCACCACAGCTCAATGCAGAAAATGCGATCACCAGTTGCGCACCACATCCACAAAGCAAAGAAAGGAAGATGGGAAGATAGATATGGACATCACCGTGGCGAACAGCGTTCGTTGGAACATGGTCAAAATAAGCGCATACTTTCTCCAGAAGACTTTTTAGCATACTATAGTTGTATAATCGGCAGTCCGCATGTTCATAACGCTTTTTGGAAAGGTGAAAACGTTTTGCGTCGCAGCACGGTGTCAGCCGAACTGCAACGAAAAGTGCGTATTAACAGGTAGGCACTGAGCCACTACGCCTTAAGCGGCCAATGGGTTTCAATAGCGGCTCAGCCGGGGATCGTCACAACGTTTTAACCGCAACTACTTAGCGAGTACATATTAACGAGGTTTCATCGCACAATCAGTTCACCCGCAGCTTCATTCCATGCCGCGGACACCCAGTTCACCACTTGGCTAAGCGGAGCATGCTGTGTGAGCTGATGGTCTTGCAGCATCAGCCAGTCGTAACGCTTCAGCAGCCTATCCTTGAGGGGGGAAGTGGGTCTTGAAATAATTAATTTTATTCTTGGCCCAATTTGAATTGCACTTTCCAGCCTTGATCAGCCGTACTTGGACGTTTGAAAGCTACAGTCGTTCAGGGACTGCTGAAGTTTAAAAGAATGACCAAAGGGTACTTCTTACGGGGCTTTAGGCAATTTCGCCCCGCCAAACACAAAAAGTAAGTGCATAAACTCAATGCCAAAGACATGCTCCTGGGGCTGATGCTACTATGTTTATTCATTGAAAACAACTTAGAGGCAAGGAAACGGACCCACTCCTACTACATACACTTTTTAATTATCTCTCAATACCACGCTAGTTTGTAATTACTACAACTGCACTACTGCAATATGAATAGCACCACACCCTTAGATCGTTTTAGTACAATTACAATGATACCTAATTTGTCAATGCCACTCATAAAAAACATAAAAAAAGCCTTGCAAAGGTGACTGCAGTGTCTAAAAACATCGAAATGAAAAAAATGCATCTGAAGTTTCAGACAAATGTAACTTTTTCTAGAATGCAGTTACAGCAATGTGAAATACATTAATGTGTAGCTCTATTCTTCAAATCTATACTAAATTTGTGTCAGTACTACCACTGCAAAAAGAAAGTTCCAAAAGCTTGTCAGAAAGCTGCATACTACCCTTAGAATCAGTATGAAAAGTTACATTTATCCCTTCACATGCCTGTTCCAGTGCCCTACAAGGTAAAGAAATACTTAAATTTGTGCAGTAAGTTCATCATCATCATCATCACCAGCCTGACTATACCCACTGCAGGGCGAAGGCCTCTCCCATATTTCTCCACTTCTCCACTTTCTCCACAGAACCGGGTTAAGTTAAGTGCAGTAAGTTGGCATCACCCTATTAGTATACTTGCATACGATTTAAGGCCACAACTCAGCGGCATATATTTCTCAAATTGACCTAATAAATTGGTCACTGTCCCACAATAAAACTTTGCTGTACAGCAGATGCAGAGCCGCACGCAGGGTCCTTTGCTGAACTTTGCTGTACAGCAGATGGAGAGCCACACACAGGGTCCTTTGCTCAAGCAAAAGCTTCTATTCACACTCCCTTGCGCATTGCAGCACGAAAGTCCCCGCTCGCCGCACTTATTGCACACTCTGCGAGAAAAAAAATAAAAAAAGAATAAAATTGTCCTCGGAAGTCGCGGCAGAGGAATGCGGACAACGCTGAGCTGTCAGGATCACTTGTGAGAAGCGGTGTGATGAAAAGCTGCGAACGGCGGTGTGGATAGAGTTCATCAGTATCAACTGAACAGTTAAAATATTTATGCTGTTTTAGATGTCTCTGGCAGTTCTTGGTGATGATTCTATGCTGCCGAATGTGCTGCAGCTAGGCTGAGAACACATTGCATCAGACGCAATATGCGACCCTGGCAGCATACCGTCGTCTTTGTTCTTCAGCGACGCGTTTCCCGGAAAGGTACACATATGTCCAAAAGATCAGTGCCGACTGCAAGAGCGATTGATGCGATTGCAAGAGCAGGAAAGAAACATGCACAGCAGCTGCTGCAGTGGCAAAATAAACAAAAAAGGAAATGCCGCCATTCGCAGTGACCAATGGAAAATGCGAGACGCGGGGCTCGCCTCGGAACGTGCACGCCGGCCAATCAGCGGTTGAGAATGGCTTTCGGAAAACTTGTGATGGTAGTCGTTCTGCTAGAGACGCCATTTTGACATGCCACAAAATGTGCACAAAGAAACAAGCTTCAGAAAAAGCCCAAGATGGCGGCTATCGGCCGCCTGCTTCGCCTGCGGAGCACACGAGAATTTTGAAGAAATTTTTCTCCTTCTGGGCCATTTCGTGGCTTTCAGGATGTTTTAAAGGTCAGTTTTATTGTATTTCCTGATCAAATTCAGCGTTGATATTTTCAGGACAGGTGCATGAAGGTACAAATGTTCCAAAAATACGTTTTTCTCAAAATAAAATTTTTTTGTGCATTTTTTACCATTCTAAGACCCGTGTCCCCCCTTAAATGATTTGTTGACGGCAATGTCGAGCAGTTGAAGCCGATTTGCCATACCTCTGGGTATCAATGCAATGTCCGTACCACTATCTATCTGAACTGTCAAGGGACTGCGATAGGAGTCAAGGCCGACAAAGGCACCACTCATCCATCCACTCTCATGAGCGCCACAAGCCGCTTTTAGGGAAAACCTGTCCAGCCGAAAACGTCTTCAGCTTGAATATGGTGTAGGGCAGCAGTTTTCACCCAATGGGCGTACAACGTAACACCACAGTGAAATGAGCTTCTTGTACCCGGACGATCTTACTTTCCCCTGTTCTGAGCCCTTCTCATTGGCTGTGTATGCTACCGGCATGTCAAAACACACTGGGGTCTGATTGGTGTTACTGGCTTGGCCCAGTGGTCCTTCTCCAGCCGCTTCATGAAAAAGAAGCACTGGAATGCGAACAGCTTCTCTTCAAAGTCAGGGGGTGCATTTTGGCAGATAAAAGTCCATCGTTGCAGGCTGATGCACTTACAAGTCTGTCAATGGCGTTACATGTCTAGCGGTTGCAGGCAAACTGCATCCTCAAATCTAAGCCAACTCCCAACTTTCGTAAACAACTAAAGAAGAAATAAATACTGGCCGAGAATGAGTAAACACAATAACACTGTCACAATAGATAACGGTACTGAAACGTTCTTGGGCCTGTGACCACTTTCGAAACACTCTGTGACAACGCTGAGAGCCCTCTTTAGGAGGCAGCACAGTTAAATGCAAAATAAAGTTGGCCAAGCCAAGTACTAACTGCCAGAGTCTCTGCTCTTTCAGTCATCATGACTGCCGTAAGCCACACTTGAATCGCAAAAATTAGCCTTCATGAAAGCTGCTGCCTCAGTTCTCCTACCCCTTGGAGCAGTCATCTTGCATATCAAGCACTTGCCTAAGCCAACATTTCAGACAACTTTTGTCACATTTACAATTTTACAAGCAGAATATTTTTTTTTCTTTTTTTTTTTTTTTTTTTTTTTTTTTCAGGTTTCACTGCAGACAACTTTTCTTTTCACCTCCAGGCAGTATTCATATACAAGGAACACATCTGTCCTTGCTTTCTCAACTAAGGCAGCTCAAAAATACCCCTCAGCTGCACTTGGCACCTACCACTATTCTTATGTCCACAGTGACACCAAAAAAACACACTCTGGTTAGAGACGCGAGGCGTTCATGCGAAAAAATAGGACAGTGCTCACCGTCACCAATGTCTGGTAGCTTAGTGCCCGTCATGTCCCAGCACTGGATCCGATGGGTGAGATTGGGACCAGTCTCATAGACACCTGCAAGACAGAGGAAACAAAGAACTGTAAATGTCTAGTTAAGCACACACGCATGCGGAAATGGCTAAGATAGCACACCAGATAAGGGCCGACGAAACGAGAACACGTAAAAACTCAGCGGCATGTGAGCAATCAAAATTTTAACACAGCAGGTTGAATACATCATCATCATCATCCTCAGCCTGACTATACCCACTGCAGGGAGAAGGCCTCTCCCATATTTCTCCAATTAACCCGGTCCTGTGCGAGCTGCATCCATTTGACCTCTGCGAACTTCTTAACCTCATCCGCCCACCTAATTTTCTGCCGCCCCTGCTACGCTTCCTTCCCTTGGAATCCAGTTTGTTGCCCTAAGCGACCATCGGCTATCCTTTCTTCGCATAGTTGATAGGTTGGATACCTGCCTACTTTATTGGGTAAATGAATCTGGCACTGCACAACTAAAGCCTCTTGACCAGTACTAAAAATGCTACAGTTAAACCTCTATGCAATGAACCTCCATGTAGCGAACCTCTCGATATTATGAAGCATTTCAATTCCCCAACGCTGCTCCATTGAAGTGCGCATATTAAAAAATTCCATGTAACGAATGCGTTGCAGAGGTTGGCCTTGAAATAACGAATTCGCGGCGTCAACTAACTCTTAGCTAGTGCTGAATTACTCGAATTTACAGTTACTAGAATTACTAGAAGAGAACCGCGTGTTTCAGGGAACGGACGGACGGACACACGCGCGCGCACGCACGCACGCACACACGCACACGCACACACACACACACACACACACACACACACACACACACACACACACACACACACACACACACACACCAAAAACCCCGCAAACTGACGCGAGAGGAACGTCAAAAATGGTAACAAGCGACCACAGCTGACACAACGCGCCATGTTTCAGTGCCGGCAGCATATCTACGTCGCAGCAGTCTGCTGCTTTCACTTTTGGAACATGGCACTACAATAGTTTATGCTTAAAAGCAGTGAAAATAAAAAACAAAGAAAAGAGACACTGGGCAAACAGAGAGAGTTCAGCGCTTGTCGCACGGTTGCTCGCGGGCTCTTGCGCGTCGCAAGCAGGAACAGCGGAGTGCGACAGCGACGCGAGGCAGAATCAGTTTCCTGGGGCAACGGTGGTGATCGAGCAGGTTGGCGTGATGATGCAGGCGCCTCCTCACTTACTTAGCGGTGGCAGAAATGCGTGCGTTCTCCCCCACACTGGCTCCCCCCTCCCCTTTCCCTGCTCCCTCATACGCTTTGTGCGAGTTGCAGTGGAGGCTGCTGCCGCAGCTGCGCCGTGCCATCAGCAAGATATCGCGGAATGTTTCACCGCTCCTACAACTTCCGATAATTCTCATTTACTGTGAACGCTTTCAAGGTGGCTTCTCTTACAATCAATTCTTAACCTGGTTTTCGCTCTGCTTCGTCTTTTTGAGGCCTTCAGCGACGTGAACGTAACAAAAAACTGCGGATATTCTACAATTTCAATTTTGCTATAACCAGGTTTAAGTGTACAACAGTTTTCAAACACCAGAAAATGCTCCAGTGGAGACAAATATTGTTTGCTACGATGCGGTCTTATTGTACTTGGTTCGGACGTTCTTCACAACATCAGTCTAGTGATTGAGCTAATCTGAATCTTATGTGCGAGAGGGTCCCCTTTAAAAAACGTTACGGACACTTAAGCTCCACCTTCGATGGGATGACACGATAACGCAGCCCCACTTTAACAGAGCTGTACAAACATACCTGTGCAGCCCAGGTGTAGTGTGCCCGACTCGGCATGCCAGAGCATTCGAAGGTTGATCCTCATTCCACCTTCTAACAGTGCGTGGTCTCGTTAAAGTGCACAAACCATTGATGAATCCGTGCTCGGCCATGTCAGCTGCCAGCACCGTGCCCGTGATATTTCGCTGACAAAGCCGATGATGATACCAATGCCAGATTTTCGGCATAACGCTCTCCTTTAAGGCTATCACATTAAAAAGCAAAGGAGAGACAGACAAAGAGATAGTGCCACAGAGAACCAGTGAAGCAGGGAGAGACTCACTCAGCCGTGGCCGGAAGCCCCCATCGTAGAGGAGAGAGAAGTATGCGGCCGAGGGCACTGGGGGCCCCCAAAGGGAGTCCAGAGAGGCTGCCACTCCTCCTCGGGAGGCGCCTGCCAGGATCACAGGCAGAGGCGGCGAGCGTGGCCGAGGGGGCACGGGGGCTGTTGGACGCACCAGCGGAGGTGACGACGGCGGCGATACGTGTACCTGCACGTATCCGTAATGCTGCCAGTCATAAAAAAGGAACATCCCCAACAGAAAGACCTGTAAGGTTGCAGTCTCCATGGCAGCCTACTCCATGGCAGCCTAGAAAGCGTGCAACGTCGATCCCTATGTTCCTTTGCGAGATTTCTGGTTAACGAGGTTTATCTGAACCGTTAAGACATCTCTGGAATATTTCATTAATCGTGTGATGCAAATACGAGCATGAACCAAGTCCCGCCTCTAAAATATAGAGTGCTTTGCTCTTTGTGGCCATGCCGAAGTTAGTTCAGCAGCAAGAGGCACGTTTACTGCTGTCAAAATGGAATTTAAATATGCAGCGATTCCTTTCTTTCATCCCTTGCTTAAAACTTGCGACGCCACTAAGAAAAAAAAAAATCACTGCAACCGCTAAATAGAAGTGAATGGCAGTACCAGACTCCAAAGAAACGACATTGATGCCACTGCGCCACTTAGTGCATGAAAAGCGGCCACTGGTGATGAGGATGATGGTACCCGCATTTCATTTTTTGGCATATACCATCTTATTATAAAGGCTCTCCTTCCAGTGAAATCTGCCTTTTGCATGAATGAGGATGTGATGCTGCCATAGGAGACGATCATGGAAGATTCCCAAGCGTTTCCCAAGGGAGGAGTGCCGAGCGATGCCACCCAGACTGGTTCCATTGTGCACCACTAAGGCTTTGCTCATGCACGATCCCTTTGCAAATGGCGGACTAGTCAGTTTGTCTTAAAAATGCAGCAATACTACAGACAGGTTTAAACTTGTCCACACTGTCCCTTTTTCAAACTATACTGTAGACATGGCATTCCTAGTCCCAGTGATCGCAGCCACTCAGCAGGAACCAACTGGCACCTCTTTGTCACAGAGCACAAACTGTGCAAACTAACTGTCATGCAGGTCACCCTTGTTTAAAAGAGCTGAACAGTGAAGCCATGAGGCAAGATAGGCAACCTGCAGTGGCCAGGCAGTGCTAGTGGAGCACAGCGTTCAGAGCCGCCAACGATGGCGCCGAGTAATTTGAGATGGCCGGCGCGGTCGGGTTCCATTCGCATTGTACGGCAGGAAGCATGTTGGCTCTCTCTTTCTGCAGTTTTAGGGCAATCGAATGTTTTGAGAGCTACTTCCAAAAATCAATACTGGCGAAAGGATACTGCCTGTTCGAGAATGGTCATGTTTAGAAAGTAAACGGTGCTGACACTACCGCGAAGTGCGCGCCGCTCTCGACGGAGCAACCATGCGCCTGACGTTGAATTTCGCGTGTGTGCGGAGATTTTTTTTTGTAATGATATTTATTGCCTCAGGGCATGAGTGGGATATGTGATGAAGAATTAAGAAATGATTACATGGATGGAAAATGTTGGCTGATGTAAACAGAGCATTTCACTTACCTATTACGTTCACACCTCATGACAAAACATTGAAAGTGCCGAAAGAATGAGAGAAAAAATTAATCACCTGTTTCTTTTTTTGTTCTTGCTGTTGTTTGAAAACAGCAGCATAATAATTTCCTCGCAGTTTCGCTTTACAGTTTAATACCATGATGAACACTTGTTCGTGGTGCACAGCTTTCGACAGGGCCACGGAGGTAACAGGAAAGCAGGTGCGGTTCCCACTACGGATGTCGTGGCAATTTTAAGCACTGTGCGGTAGTAGTATGCGTCAACGAAAATGGGCATTCATTTTGTACCTCCGTACCTCAAGCTTGGCGAAAGCTGGCAGGCAATGCTGGCACTCAGCGGCAAAGCTTTCATAAGTGAGGTCATTAAGAGTTCATTTTTGACTCTTGCTACTAACGGTAGAACTGTCAGTCGTCTGGGACAAGAAACTCTTGAGCAGCTTGAGCAGTTTGAGCAAGGAATGGTTGGCGTGGAACTATAAAACGAGGTTCCTGGTTCGTGTACACGGTATGACGGGCCTCCACACAACACCAGTTCGACTTTTTGAGGACATTAGAATAATTATGCTTATCCAAATCTGTAATTGGATGTTTTGAACGTATTTTGGCTTTTAAGGTTCTGAATAGACACCGCATTAGAAGTCCGGTTCAGAGAGCACACGAAAGTGTTTTTTTATTTCACCTCCGATGAAATGCAGCTGGAATTCGATGCTGCGGCTGTGCGACTTTGTTGCTTTTCTGGACGTTACGTCCTTTAAAAGGACAATGCCCCCCGGTCCTGCACAGCGTATACCAGTAGACGACAAATTTTACAGCACGGAGTGCATGCTGAGGAGTGCTCCAGCCAGCGTGCAGCACCGTGAGTCAGAAGTTTATACCGTTTCCTGCGCTCAACAGGCAATCGTCTTATTTTAAGTGTCTGTACGCCACAGACCCCATAAGGAAACAAATTTCAGTTACACTACCCTCTCACGGCCACTATCATCTTCTTTCATCCTTTGTCCCAGGCTCTCCCCAGCAAGCAGCATGCTTAGGTCCCCTTCGCGATTGTGACAGTCTTTCTCGCCACCCCTGCACTTTTTATTCTTGTTTGCATACGTAGTAGTCGAAGCATCGCACGAGACCATCTGAAGCCACTAAATGAGTAAATTACACTCAATGGGATAAAAAATGCGAACAAAGAAAACGAGCATAGCAGCCGCAACAAACATAACGTCTGCTTCTGGGCCGCCTCATTGTTAGCTCCCGTCAGCCGCTAGGTGGAACCACACGTCTCAACAAACTCATTCAAAGACCGAGAGCAGATCGAAAGCAACGCAGCTGAGTTAGTCCCCCACCTCTGGTAGTGAAGGGTCCTCTTCGAGCTCAGGTGGGGAGGCCAGCGGGAAGCGGTTACGCCCGATCCCACCAAACACTGCAGGGATTGGTGTCGGGTAGTCCTCATCGGGTGACGGTTCGTCACGCATGCGTCTCAGATCCACGTCGTCCTCATCCGACGATTCCATGGAGTCCGACGATGTTGAAGATGAGCCCTGGGGCTCGGGGCTGCTCCTCAAGAAGGGTCGAAAGCGCCGGCGGAGGGCATGCCTCCTCAGCCTGGGGCACTCGACTGACCGGCGAGCGGAAGGCGGGGTCGAAAGGGTGGCTCTCATCGCAGGCGGCGACCCTCGACTCCTCGAGGTGGATGCGGCAGAGGAAGTGCCAGGTGGTGTTCGTGGCGGTGAAGGGTGGCGGGTGCGGCCCACTTGGGTGCTGAATGCAGAGAAGAGTGGTGGGGGGCTAGAGGATGATGATGGGGTGGCAGTGGTGGTGGTAGTGGTGGCAGAAGCTGTCGAGGAGGACGTAGCATTGAGGTGCAGCTGCGTCAGGCGGTAGTCGGCAGCCAGGATCCGCTGCATCTGGCGTGTCAGCTGCAGGCTCATCTCTGCAGTGTCAAGAAAGGGAGACGCGACAAACGCAAACAAGTTACAGGAGTGGGCTCAGAAAAGGAGAAGCTGGAATTGGGGATGGGGAATAAGCTGGGACCTTGAACTTTGCCAGTTCATGTATTGCAGTGTTGCATGGGCTGAAGCATCAAAAAAGTAACTCTGACTGGCGAGCAGAGGCGAAAGTCGAGCCGGACATCTCACCTAAATGTAATAGAGCTTTTAAAAATATGACGAGTGTCCAAGCCTCAGTGAAACAAGGTAAAAGTTACCGAGAGTACCCGGGCCTAGCCTGTAGTATTTATTTATTTTCCCAAACACTAATTAGCTAATTTTTTAATTACTGGCTTGAGAGACAATGTGGCAATAAAAACGCTGCACACTGCCTAGCAAAAACAGCTTGCTGCAATGTTTCATTGAAGGTAAGGCTTAATTTATTTTTCCTTCAAAGAAAGCTATCATGTCCCTCACCCAGTGGACATATAAAATTCACCGAGAAGAGCGCTTTGGAGAAAATCGGATTTTGTTCTCCGAGAGGCGGCTTGGGGCACCAAGTGCCACTGCTGTGGGGATGCAGTGTATTTATTGCATTTGTTTAACCCAAAACAGACATTTTTGTTTATGAAATTTCAACCAAAACAGTCTTTCTTAGTTGCCACAACAGCATCTGTTGGCTCAGCTGAAGCCTGTATTGGACACAGAGCGCCACAAAATACATGACAGGAGCGAGAAATACAAGCCGGCGTGTGATAAGAGTGGCTAATCTAAGTCCACCAAGGGGGTTAAGGCCGATAACTGCTATGCGTAGAATGTAGTGGTTGCATATATTTCAGCCGGTCATTTTGGACAACCTACAATTTTTGTGTCGAATCTTTGTTCCTCGAGTCAGTAAGTAAAGAGTTAGTGACGCCTTTCTAAATAAAATTTAAAGAACAAAAAAGAAAAGAAAAATGCTGCAAAGTTGCCGCCCTCATTGCTCTCACACTGGGCTGGTACATACTGTTTATTTTTTTAAAATCTTGGTTTACATTACACCTGGGACACCTAGCATATCCATCACGGCTGCAGATCCTTATCAAAGAACTATAGACACAAAATTTTGGTTGCATTTTTCTTGTTAACTGCACGGAAGAAATTGCTGTACATTGATCCCCATGTGTTTTAGCCTACGACCGGTTTCAAAAGCCGGGCGACTGCTAGGACATCAAAGCGAAGTCTAGGTCACGTGACTGGATGAAAAAGACCCCCCCAATATAACCGTCACTTCACTGTTGTGACCCCTGCTCTTAAGGCAGGCAGACTGGCTCAGTGCTGCGATGAATTTAGGACAAACTGGTTATGCCAGTTTTTTCTATCCCTCATGTAACCAAGACTAAACTCTGATGCCATAGTCATTGCTCAGCAGTTGGAAAGAAGTGAGAAAACAAATCATTATGAATCATTTAGCAGTTGTAGGCAAATAGCACGTGGTGACCTGTGCACAACAACAAGTTACGCATCCTTCCAAAGAGCAAAATGTGCCGCCAAAAAGTCGTAAGTAGGGGTGTGCGATTATTAAAATTTTCGAACATGAATTGAATACGACTATGGGAAAAAAATGTCTCTGAATATCGAATAGAATATTATAACATCAGTGAACAAAAAAAAAAAAAATCCTATTTGCCTTCTTTTTAACAATTCACATAGCATTTGCAAGGAATAAAAAATTAAACTAAAACTGCACAGAAAGGTATACATCCTACTGAGTTTTCATGCTGCTACGGTAAATCCATGGTGGACCCCCTTTCATTTGCCACAGCCTGTATTGTCAAAGAGATTAGCCGAAGTCTTGAAATCGGCCTTGAAAATGGCTGCAGAGGAGTCCTCTGAGGGGCAAACGTCTCCCTTTTTCAACTGCATCCAACCATATAAAAAGGGAGGAAAAAAAAAAAAATTGGGGGGTTTAAGCCCGGCTTGAACCTAGTGACAGAGCGAAAGCTGTGAGTGCTGCACAGGTAGCCTCTGTAACACCGCCTTTTCAATCCACGGTTCTTTTATGATTCTTAAATTAATTAGTTGGTTTACAGAAAAAGAATGGCACAGTATCCGTCAGACTTGAAGGAAGGGCGGAAGGTGCAAGCGAAAGTAGAAAGAGGTCCCGCAGTGGAGGGCTACGGAGTAATTTCAGCCACCTGAGGGCCTTTAATGTGTGCTGACATCACACAACATAGAGGCTGCCACTCCCGTTAAGTTCGGTTTCGGGGACTAAAGGTGCCTTATGCTTTTGGGTGAACACCGACAACTAATTAGGTCAAGGTCACTTCACGGTCAAATTTAGTACCATGAGAAGACCGGTTTTACCTAGCGTGGTTAAGCTTTCGCTTCAAAAGGAAGGACAATGCACAAGCAAGCAACCACGCAAGCAGAATACACATCGTTACATACTAACAATACCACGCGCAGCGCACTACACAGGAGGAAACTTGCTGGCACGCACTCACCAACAAGCCAGAGGCAATAGGCGAGGTCCCAGTGCTGGCTGGGTGTGGCATCTTCCTCCCCCGGCTCCTCCAGCTGTGGCTCCCCCCCTCCTCGGGTGGCAGTGAGCGGGTGGCGCTCCTCCGCGGCGGCTGCTGCGACATAGGATGATGTGCGTGGCTGACCACCTTCAGCCGCCACGTCCTCCCAGGAGGACGGGCCACCGTCAGGCCGGCTGGACCAGGGACCAGCCGCCGCGGCCGCTGCGAGAACGGCCGTGCTCACATCTCGGCCAACGAGTAAGCTTTTGACACCTGCCAATCCTCGCAACCCTCGGCAATTCCAGGGAGTGCAGGTTGTTCACCAAAGCTGTCACACAACTGGCCCCTTAAGTACAGACTAATGCGGACAGCTAGATTGGCTGCTACATGTTCTAGACCAAGAAGCACCAAGATGACAAAGTGATGACAAGAACACGAGCACTTACTCCTCGAATAGAAGAAACTGCTCTCTTTGATAACATGCGACCTGTGTGCATCTTTTGTTTTCCTTTGTTTGTGTGCTGCATACATTTGCCAAGTAATGTTTTGGACCTTCACAGTGCTGAAAAAGCGTCTGGAAACCCAGACCCCGCTCTCTCCTCCGCGCGACCTTCGAAACTCGCAACTGAATACTTGTTAATTAGAGTCCTGTTAATTCGGAAATACGGATAAGTACTGTTGGCGCGGTTCCAACAAACGACCATGAACGGCTATGACTTGGAATGGGCGCTACTAATTACCCGGCTTTTAGCATCATTCGCTTCAAAAGGCGTTTGCGGCTGTCGCACGCTCCAATGATTCAGTGGCAGCAGAGGGCGTCCACCCCAATCGCCATGGTATTATAAAGCGAATGTACTGAAAACGAGGCTTGCACAACCGGACAAGCACTGGCACTCTGCCAAGTTTGCACCACCTGCACACTCTTTGGAGTGGAGAAAACAGCCGCTCTTCCACTCCAGGGCCGATTTGGATTCATGAACGCCTATTAGCGTTTCCTCCAACAAGTTCTCCTCTACAATACTTCCTCTGCTTGAAGCAGCACAAGAAGCACATGGAAACGAGATTAAGGCCAAAATTTGGTTCTAAAACTGTGTGCTGCAGTGTGTAACATGCTCATTTTTTCATGTCTAGCCTTCAAAACAACCTTTGCAAGTTACCTCGACGTTTACAATAGCAAGACTTGTTTTGAGGGCTGCATGAAGAAGGCGACTGACAAAAATAGCCCAAAATGCTTCTATGTCTCGAAACAGTTATCGCTGGTGGTGCAGAGTTTACGTAGGACATGGCGTAGACTTTGAGAAAGGGTGTGAATTCTTGGGTTTATTTACTCAGGTTTCTCGTGTTATCTGCGTTACGCTTGCCCTTTGCCTTCTGAGCGCTCGGGAGCAAGTGGTGAAAACATGCTCGCTGCTTCACAATGCGTTGCAGCCCATGCACACTCAATTCTACTCTCCAGAAGTAAATGACGCCTGCGCTTTCCAAACAAGTTGGGAGCTATACTTGAAAACGTGCTTGAAATGCCATGCCTTTCGCCAACCGCTAATATCCCTCTGTAGGACGACCAAGCCAACGCGCTTCGACAGCGCCGCGCGTCCGAAGACATATATACCCTCAGGTGACGGGCTAGCCATTGATGCGTGGGGTGCAGCACGGATGTCCGAAAAGCTCCACCGCGCCTCCGGTGCCCCCCAGCTTGCTGCATGCAACACACTGTTCACCCACAAGTTCGCCACCGTCTGCAGAAGCCACCACGCAGGGCGAGCCATGGAAAGAGTGTGCCAACGCAGCTAGAGTCTGGCAACAGGTGAGCTCACCATTAGCCATCAAATGCGTGACTCAACTCTGCACTCGGTAGGCTCGGAAACATTCAGTTATCTGGTGACGACTTGAAATGTGCCCTTGCCACAGAAGTGTAATGCGATGGTAGAATACAGCATTGGTGCTGGTGGCTGATTCCAGTTATCGATGCTTGGTGTGAGCAGCAGGGACGTCAGGAGACTAGCCAGAGCCGCACCCGTAAAACGATAACGTGCCAGGAGTTCCGAGTCGCTGTCACTCTAAGCCGATGCTTTATAGAAACGTTCGATGCATCCTTGTTGTATTCACTTTTGTGACAAACTTGGTACACCAGTGGAACGAAGTCCACACAGCGAGCAAGCAATGCAACGTCAGCCATGTTTACATGTGGAGTGGCAGTCGAGGAGCGGCTAAGACAGCGTCGTTGCAGACTCGAAATTAAATTCTCTAGAAAACTCAAGTTTTCTCCGCTGCAGGAGGAGCGATTCGAGTGGAAGTTGCTTTTCGAAACGAAAAAGAGGCCTCGATGGTTGCTTGGAGTAGAAGTTCGTGAAGGCGTGCGCGTGAATATGGCAGTTAAGCAGTATTTATTAGCGTAGGCTACCACCCCACACACATAAAGCCCTGCTTTAGCCAAGCTGTGTGAACATGCCTGCATCGCCTAGGAGTAACACGAGTGCAAGGAACCTTAGAAGGCTAAATCTGATATCATCCTCCCATATAAAAGCAGAAGCCCGGGTAGGCCGCTCCTGCCAAACTTAACATCAGGCAACCCTATGCCAATCAGTGCGTGGCCACGTCAGCTGCCAGTTACCACATGATAGCTCCATGCTCATACTCGCGATTTTTCGCTCACAACGCTGACAATGCCAGATTTTATAGTGAACGGAGACTTTAATGCTATCGTGCCAAAACTTTGCTGCTCATGCTCCTTCAGAGCTTCATCACATGAAAGCCAGGCTCCAATGCAAACGCACCTTCAAAGATCTCTTCCCGGAGGCTGGTCAGGCGAGCTCGGTAACCACTCACATTGGACAGGCGCTCCAGGATCTCAGTGATGCGAACCCGCACCTGCACGCACAGAGAGAGAGAAACAGTGAGACAAGTTCTGGATTCAAAAGTGCCGGGTGGTCTTTTCCCCGCGGTCACGAAGCTTCGCATCCCACAATCACGGCACCCCTGTGAACTGGCCAGCCAGGCCTCATTACACTTCTGATAGGACCAGCAGTGCTTGGGGCCCACCCAGTGGAAGCTACCTCAAGTTCAAACCATGCAATATTTCACAGGAGCCTAAATTAAGAAGCGTCTGGCTCCAAAAAACAAAATAATAAGAAAACCAACAGGCTCACCATTCTGCCTCGCTGAAAAAAAGAAGAAATAAGGCCATCTTTTCAGAAATCCAATAACACAGCTAAGTACAAGTGAAACGCAAAACAATTATTGCCAAATTCATGGAAGAGAAGTGTATTTTGCAGGGATATTTCCGAGTGTGATGCCAAAGTGACAACCCGATCTTCAAAACTGGTTAGTCCGCACTTGTTAAAGAAAAAAGTACAGAATGTATTTATTTCTTGCAACCTCGAAAACTGTGCACTGCCAGAGCCAGCTGGACTAAAGCCAAAGCAAGCAAGCGCCAACCATCAAAAATTTGCCTAAATCAAAGCTAAGCTGGCCAAGCAAAATATTAGCACCAGAAAACAGGACATCGAAGGGGCCCACAGCAAGAGCAACAAGGCCATCTTCTCTTTGTCCTGTGTTCTTGCGCTAATATTTCAGCACGACGAATCAATATGCGCCATGCCGAGCTCAGCCCAGCCTAGCACAACACAATGGTGACCCATGTGAAGTTGAATTTGCGGCCTGGCTTGGTTTCACGACAATCAACCAGGGAGCCCTCACCTGGTGGATCTGCTCACGAGCGACGGCTGTGGTGAGGGCGGCACTGCTCAGACTCTGCAGTGACATCTGTAGCCTCGCGAGCAGGGACACGAGGGACACCGACACGTCTGGGTGTCCCAGTGCCGGGGGAGGGCGACCTGAAGAGGAGGACGTGGCCGATGACAACGAAGGGCCTGCAGAGGAGCTGCACAAGAAACGGTGTCAAGTTCTGGAAAAATAAAAGTGAAGAATACGCAAGCCTATGTTATCGATGCGGTTAGGCCTAAGGCATGGACCGCTTTTTAACAGTAGGCTGTATTGGGAGAGTTAGTGGGAGAGTTAGAAGTAGTTCATATTGTGTAATAGCGAAAAAGACAGAGGAAAGTCCATGTTGTCTTCTCTTTCTTCGGTCCTTTGTCTCGTTCGCGCTTTTCCAAAATATGGAATGCTTGCTCCGTGGCACCTGTGTAACGCACTTAGAGGAGCCCTGCAGCATGTGGCATCACTGCTGATTTATCCACAAAATGACCTGAAGACAAAATGTGCACAGGAGTGCTGCCCTCGCCATCAGACACTAAATTTTTCTGTCTTCTATTTTTGTTTTTTGTTCTAAATTTTTCTACGTCTTTTATTTTTGTTTGTTTTTGCCCTGCTGCAGTGGCTACATGGCTAATGCGCTCGACTGCTAATTCCAAGAACACGAGATCACAGCTGTGATGGTCACCTCTCGATGGAGGCGAAAAGCAAGGCACCCGTGTGCTGTGCGATGTCAGTGCACATTAGAGAACCCCAGGTGGCCGAAATTTCTAGCACCTTCCTTCCCTACGGCGAGCCACTGGAAGGTAACGCTCAGCTCTGGGCAATGTTTCAGTACTATTTGCTGCCATAATGAACATTACTACCCCATCGCCTCTCACTTCGGTCATTGAGACTCCCTCTCTCTCTTTTTTTAAAAAATTTCGCAGCGGGCGGGCAGGAGTAGGGTGTCCTTAGTTTTGCAGTCCGCAGCCTCTGACCTTGGCTTGGCAGCCTGCCCTAGAAAGATGCTGCGCACCGGTAGCACCTCCGCACATTTATCCTCATCCCTTGGTGAGGTTCACTGGGCAGGAAGGGGTGTGGGCACACGTTCGCCAAAGTTGGTAGGGCAGTAAGTTTTAGACGCTCTTCACAGCTTTGGAAATGTTTACTTCTGCACGTTGAGAAACAAAATGCCCAATGCAAAAGGGCAGGCTATTCAAAGTGCAGTTCTGCGCCAAGTCTGTTTCATTTGCGACCTTTCTGGGTTTGTATTGGACAATACGATTTTCGAATACAGTAGAATCTCGATGATGCGATTACGGCTGATACGAATTTCGTGATGATGTGAATATTAAGAATGCTTTGAATGGACTACATTGCACAGATACATTAAGATTTGGGGTGATACGAACAGTTTCTAAACCCGCCACAGATGATACAAACGCGCAAACCAGCGGCTGGTCTCAAGAGGGGAACATACTCCCTGCAGCCGCCACTGACTCCTCTCCACCCCCCCCGCCGTGGATGATACGAACAAACGTTGTACAAATGTGCAAATCGAGCGACTGATGACGCTCAGAGGGGGAGAGGATACCCACCACGGCCGCTGCTTCTTCTCTCCACCCCTGCTAGCCACCCTACACCCCCTCTCTATTGTAACCTGTAGCAACCCAACGAGCCAAGGACGGCCAAGGCGAGTCACGCGCCCAGTCGTGTACGCCACCCATTTGCTGGTAGCTTATTGGTGTATCGAAAAGTTGTCTCGCCGGCTGCTCCGGGGAAGTCTGTGTCGCTGGCCTGGATGCCGTCACCACAGTTCTTGTTCTCCGTTCACCGCAGCTCTCCGTTCACCACTTTTGTGTGCTTCGCTGTGACGTGAACTGCTCAAACGTGACAAGGTCGCAAGCGTTTGCTGCTGCCGACATCTCACGGAAGGGTAAAGCTCTCTCTTTTTTATGAAGAAGCTTGATTTGCAGAAGAAGATCGACAAAAAAACCCCAGAAGAAGCGTGTTGACTTGGCAAAAGAGCTGGGGTTAGCATCGTCCACCATTGTTGGGCAGCGAGAAGTCATCTTAAAGAATGCGCAGCACTTCAGTGTGAACGCCAAGCAGACAAAAACGGCAACCCATGTCAAGCTGTAAGAGGTCCTGCTGACTTGGTTCCGCGAAGTGACAGTGGCCAGAGTCAACGTGGACGGCAAGGTGCTGCACGAAAAAGCAGACAGCATTGCACTTTCGCTTGGAATTGAAAATTTCCAAGCCTCTCTGCACCGGTTTAAAGAGACGCGCGGACTTGTCTACCGGGTCGTCTTAGGCCACGGCAAAAAAGTTGACGAGGCGGCTGTTGACGACTGGCTGAACACGCTGCTGGCGCTGATTTCAGAGTATGCGCCGCGTGACATATTTAATGCCGACGAGGCGATCCTCCTCATCTTTCAACCAGAGAAGAGGTTGCGTGTGAAAGGCCAGGCAAGCCAGGGCGGCCAAAAGCAAGGAGAGAGTAACAGTACCCTTTCTGCAATTCTGATGGATCCAAGAAGCTCCAGCTTACCGCCATATCAAAAAGTCGAAGAAACCGAGGTGTTTCCGATCAGCAGAACATTTGCCTGTCATTTACAAAGGTAACCGAAAGGCGTGGATGACAGCAGAGATTTTACGCGAGTTCTTGGCAAGCCTTGATCGCTAAATCGCGTCAAGAAACCAGAAAATTTTACTTTTCACGGACCAGTGCTCTGCCCACCCAAAGAAAATGACGTGACATTCAGGTTCCTGCCGGCAAACACTACCAGCCATCTGCAGCCACTGGACGCTGGAATAATTCAAAATGTAAAACACCATTTTAAAGGACTTCTAGTGAGGCATCTGCTGGCAAAAATTGACAGCAAAGAAGCCAACTTGCAGACCAGTCTCTTGGATGCTTTGCACTTTCTAGCCACGCAGTGGGATAATGTAACTGCAGAGACAATCTCTCTTCAACCAGTGGGGTGGCGGCACATTCAAAGGTTGTCAGTTTTGCTTTAAGCATATATCTTAAAAGACCGTTGCGTGGATGTCTTCTCTAAAGGAGACAAAGAAAAAAATAGCTGTGATTTAGCTCTGGTTAAACCCTGATGGAAGCGGAAACTTCTTTTGCCTGCTACATTACTCCCCTATCCCACCCTATCAGTGCAGAGCGTTACGTTACTGAGAGCAGTTTACCTCAGCCTTTAAGGTTATGACGCAAGAGCATAAGCTATCAGCCCACATATAAAGTCCCGCTATAAACTGTTTTAGAACGTGCGGATTTGCAACCGGACTTGATGCGGCTTCAGCGGGAGATTATTGAGCCAGATGACTTCACGATTGATGGCTGGGACAGCCTGGAAACTGAAGCTTTGTCTGAGACTTCGTTACCGCGGACGACACCGTCGTGACCTGCAGGCTAAGGTTTATTGAATACTTGGTCAGCAAAGCATATGGTAACGGCGAAAATGTGCCTGACAGCAAAGGTGAAGATGCTGACGAGTGTGACCCACCGCTGTCAACGGCAGATACTCTTCACGCTCTGGACGTTCTGTGTCGCGGCATAAGTGCCGGCAGCGTGAGTGACGAAACAGCTGCACACTTTTATGCATTTCAGGCGGGGCTTGTCCACGACATCAACGGCAAAGAAGTGCAGACTAGCATTACAGACTTTTTTGGCCAGAAATAGTTCGCCATTTTGGTTCATTTCGCGTTCATTCTCATGTTGAAGTTGGCTTGGTTGGGGTGATAGGAATATTTTGTGTGCTCCTTAGAATTCGTATCATGGAGATCCTACTGTAATACGGCTTATTCCTATGGGGATAGTATCAACGAGATTCTACTGCGTATGGAAAAAATTACTTTTAGCACCTTGATAACTACTGATTGGTTTTTACTGTCCTCCAATGTAAACTTCTCATTCATCCAGTTAACTTAATTGTGCACTCTACAGTGAAAGCTCATTCATTCAAACTTCACGGGACCAGAAAAAAGGTTTAAACAACCCAGTGGTCAGATTACTGAATGGCTTCAAAAGAGATGACAAGAGCCACTTGTATATTATGATCTACCTATCTGGAGTCGGGCGATACTGTATTTCCATGACTGTGAGTCGACTCAAATGCAAGTCGATGTCCTCCTCCCCGCCCCTGCAAATCGCATGTCCCGAAAACAGTGCCAGAACGCGGAAAGATAGAGACACACATATTTTGTTTTTAATTTGTCCATGTTCTGGCGCTGTTTTATCATAAAGTTCAACCAACTCGCCCAACAAGCCACTTTGGGAAAAATATTGCCTGGCTGTACTACTCGTCTCAACTTCAAATCACGTAGTATTTCAACTGAATACGCCTGCAAGCTTGGCCTCCAGCTCTGGATTGCATACCAACTTTAATCCCCAGAAGACTCTGCACTTGGTGTTGAAAATTTTGTCTCACTGCCACCGCCATTCCTGCATGATCCGTTTAGAACCTTCAAACTTGCGACCCACAATGCAGTTCTTTTTTCGGCATAATAAATGACAGCCGCTTCCGTGAATGTTGCGTGAAACAAGCACTGAATGCTTTTTGAACTGAAGAACTTATGATGAAGAATGTGGCCAGTCGTAAAGTCAAAAGTACAACACGTGAATTACGCGCCAACTCAACAAACGATCGGTGTTGGCTCTTCCATCAACACTCCCTGGAAGTGCCGCCATGTCATGCAACCCGACGCGACTGACGCGCACAAAACGAGCATTGCCACGATTTGAAAAGTGGCTCTTCCATAAACAATCAACACTCCCACAGGTGCAGTTCGTGCTGCGCAATAAAATTTGAAAAAGATAAATTCTCCCTGAGAAGCACCCACAGTAACTTAATTTTGCACTTGAAGCTGTAGAGCAAATAAATTCGCCGTATCTGCCATGCTTTGGTTTTGATTTTAACTCGGCCCCCTCCCCCAATTCTGATTTTCGGATTCTAAAAAAGGGGTCGGCTTATAATCATGTAAATACGATAGTTGCTTGTCTTTTTCATAAAAACAGTGCGACAATGACTATTTTTCGAATTCCCTTTAACGCTTGAACATGCCAAATTTTGATGAGTGAACCTTTTCGGATCAGTGGAAAAACCTGGCGGATGGAAGCCTTCTTGCCGGCGCGGGAAAAGCAGAGCATCTCTACTTCGCGCAGAGGTCTGACATAGCTCGACGTCCTAGAAAAAAAGCAGAGCAAACTTGGACACAATGCAAGCAACAAGGAGGAAGACACTAAAGCGCTTGTGCTGTCTTTCTTCCTGTGCTTGCATGTTCAAAGTCCGCACTGTTTCCCATCATGAACCTAAACCAACCAGCCAAAGTGTCTACTTAGCCCAAATACTATCACCCCTACACATGCGTCACAAGCAACACGATGTCCTTGGCAGGTGATAATTTGGTTAAGTTTACGGGGTTTCACATCCCAAAGTAACTTGGGCTATAAGAGACACTGTAATAAAGAGCACTAGGAATTTCTGCCACCTGTGGTTCTTTAATGTGCACTGATATCGCACGGCATATGGACCCCTTGCTTTTCGCCTTCATCGAAAAGCGGCCGCCATGGCGGGGATTCGATCCCGCATCCTTGGCCGCAGCAGTCGAGCGCCCTAACCACTGCACCACCACAAGCATCCTGGCATGCAAAAAGTGCACAAACACAGAGTGCACCAGCTCTTCTCCTTGCAGTTCAATAAGTTTGCACTAAACATTGGAATAACATGACAGTGCAGCAGAGATGGCCAGAATGCAGAATCTCTCCCTTACCTTGACGGCGCGCGTGATGAGGCGGCAGCCGCGCGGTGACCACCACTTGTGCCTGCCGCCGTTGCAGAGCGTGAAGGCACAGGTCGGGATCTGCCGTCCCTCCCAAAGAAGCGTGAGGGTGTCCACAAACGCAGCCGCGGAGGACGACCAGACCTCCTGCCCGTCATCGCGGATGGCAGTGATGACGACGACGAGGGAGTTTGTGACCGCAGCTGATGTTGCTGCATACGCCGCTCCAGCCGTGAGCAGATGGAGCGCAGCCGGTAGAAGGTCGCCCAGAAGTACCGGCTGTTGGGACCAGTGGCTGCGGCCGAAGCAGAGCCACTCGATTCAGGTGACAGCCCAGCTTCGTCGTCGGCTGATGAGCCATCTTCAGCCCCTCCTTGTGGCCCAGCTCCCTGCGTCGTCAACTGTCGAAGCCATGATCACTCCCAGACATCTAAACACTTTAAGGAGCACTTCCAATGCGACTTCTGCATTAGCTTCTAAGAGACTTAGCGCGACAAAAAGCTCCTCAAATATTCATTCAAGCTGAATCTGCAGTTCGAAACAGTTGGCTGAGTATTATCAAGCAATAAAGGCAAGGCTGTTGTAGGCACTTCTCTTGCAAAACTATGGACAGCATTAAAGGAAAGCAGCATTTGAAAAAAAAAAAAAAAAAAAAAAGCAAGCCTAGAATTTCCAAATTGAGTCTTTAAGAAACAGTTTAATGCAGGTCAATTTAAAGTACAAAGATAGAACTTTCGACAGCATTAAAGGAAAGCAGCATTAAAAAAAAAAAGAAAGCCTAGAATTCCCAAATTGAGCCTTTAAAAAACAGTTTATTACAGGTCGATTTAAAGTACAAAGATACGTGGAGTTCCCCTAAATTCAACCTGCTGAGCTAGCTTTTCTTTTTTTTTCTTGTAATTGAGTTGAGGTCAGCCGGTCTAACCCTGTTCAAAATTCCGCCGAAAAATGCCAAATGGCATCTCTCTCGTTTTGGCCCTGCCAAATACCGTGAGCTACTAATTTTCAGCTTTACCGTGCAGAGAAATATTTGCTTGCACAAAAAGCTACACTTCGGCAAGCACTGCAGCAACAGCCTTCTGTCATTTCGGTCTCCACATAAAGCAAGCAAAAAAAAAAAAAAGCGTATATGATCAAAATCAAGAAGACCAAAAAATTTTCTTCAGTGAAATAAAACTAGCTTGAAGCAAAATTTTTAATTTAACTGTGTTACGATATAAGCTTGTAACCACGTTCATGCTTTCATTGTGCCTACACCACATGCATTCGCAGCTGACACACACTCCCCGTATACAAACGTTTGCAATGATGACAAGTTGAAGGTGATGTAAATTAGGTTACGATGCAAGCTGGCAGAGAGTCACTAAAACACATGCCTAATCTTCGTGCTAGTCACACTGGCATCTACACCAGAATTGCAAATGAATCCGAGTTAAAAAAGAAGCAAATTGATGAGGATAGTATTATACACATCGAAGTTAACGCTTTCCAGTTTTTTTTTAATTTTATGAAAGCCTGACAGACTTTCTTCCGGCGAATGCATTACCGACTTTTCATGTGCCAGCCTTTTTTTCACGGTCAAAAGTCACTTAGAGTACGTCTCTGCCTTTCTGTCAGCATCAACAGAGTAGTTACCAGTAATTAACATACAAACGGAAGCCCTTGAAGCCAGGACTTGATACCTTTCTTAACACCTTTACCATGTCTAATTGTTCTAGGCTGCTTTTAGACATGGTGTGGGCGGACTGTTGTCATACACCCTAGTGTGATGCTTCTACCAAGCATAAACTGAAGAGACTGCCGAGTTTGCTACAGAGAGAGATGCAGATGCACTTTAGTATGGTGCATTTCGTTGCGGTCGAAGGTGTTGCTCTCATGGCGGTTCATCAACTTTCCAGTAACGCAGCACTACATGGTTAATGGATAGCAAGTGCAAGCAGTTCACTAATCAACGCTAACATTTTTGTTACATAGAGTTCACAGATATACACGCCTTGATGGGGGCGGCACAGAAGAATTGAGAAATTTTGTGAGGTTGAGGAATTTGCTTAAGGCAGTTCATTCCAATCAGGTCGAACTGTATAGCCAAAAACAAGGCTTCTACAGAAACTCCGCTGCACATTAAGGCACAGTTATACAGCAGAACCCTGCTGTTAAGTTCCTTATTGCTTTGCCAGCTGTTACGTCATTTTCACCCGGCTCCGTAAAAGCTCCCATAGGATCCAAAGTATTGGGAACCCCACTGATACAGTAATCCCTCGTTATAACGAAATCAGCGGGATAGCGAAAAAATTTGTTATAAGCGGTATTTCGATATAAGCGACTTGACAAAGTCTTGACCAGTTGGGTTTTAATTGCACCAAAACTGCAAGCAGGTCAAAATAAATATTTTCAGTGAATCAAAACTTTATTCATGTGCAAAAAAAGCAGTGAGCGTTTGTTGCTTGAAGTTCTTACCGGGCGCAAGCAACCCCTGCTCTAATTTGAACAAGCTCTGCACGAGGCCGTGGTCGCCGCCCATACATTCAACCTTATTTTGTAGCAGGCTTAGGTACTCCCGTGTCTGCACCATAGTTGGCACTTGACGTGGCTCTTCGTCCTCGTCGGGGCCACCAACAGCGTCAATTATTTCCGCGTCCGTTGCTGAAGCGACCACGGGAGCAGCCACGTCAGCCAACGCGAATGTGTCGAAGTCCCCGTCTACCTCTTCGCCAGCAATTTTATGTGCAGCCTCGTACAAATCGCTGCAAGTTTGGTCATCGTCAGGCTGGTCATCCTCGGGGTCGGTGACGGCGGCACGGGAAAAGCCGGCGTGCGCAAAGCAGTTGGCGATCTTCGAAAGGTGCAAGTTCTTTCCATGAAAAGTTTAGCAAATGGATCGCACCAAGCAAATCAATGCTCTAACTCTTGCTGGCATCGTACGCTGTGAGCATGCGCTGCAAAAGAGCCTTGCGGTACAGCTTCCGGGTGGTCTCAATGATGCCCTGATCCATCGGTTGCAATACCGCGGTAGTGTTGGCAGGCAAAAATTCCAAAGTGATCACCTTGAGGTGGTCGATCTTCCCATGGCTTGGACAATTGTCAATGATGAGGAGCACTTGCCGATTCTTTGCGCCGAACCGTCTATCCATTAGGCGCACGTAGTCTTCAAAAATTGCAGCAGTTATCCAAGCTCGCTTATTACTTCTGTAGACGCATTCATTTGGAACAGTTGCATTTCGGAAGCAACGCGGCTTCTCCGCCTTTCCCAGTATCAACAAGGGAAGCTTGTCCTCGCCTGTTGCATTAGCACCAAAAAGCACTGTGACACGCTCCTTGCTCTGTTTTCTCCGGATGAGGATGCGCCAGGGATCGCGAACGTGCGATTCAGTAGCATTTTGTAGAAAAATGCTGCCTCATCAAGGTTGTAGATCGTCTTTGTCTTCATATTTTTCAAGTAGAGCTTGGAGCCGATGTTGGCGCCATACGTCTACAGTGTCACGGCTCACGGCTGCGCTTTCGCCAACGATCGTCTTCGAGGTCACGCCGTGTTGTTTTTTGAAGCGTTCAAGCCAGCCATTGCTGCATTTGAAATCCTTATGCCCCATTTGGAGGGCGAGAGCTTCGGCTTTTGCAGTAAGTGCAGGTCCATTTACAGGGAGATTTGCGCTCCTGGCATTCTTCAGCCACTGTAGAAGTGCGCCCTCCACTTCTGGATATTTTGAATCACGATTCCTCTTTCTCTTTGACGAGAAGCTCTTTTCAAAGCCATCCAGCACAGCGTCCTTATTTTGCAACACAGCTGACAAAGTTGACGGCGATATGCCAAATTCCTTCGCGATGTCAGTTTTCTGCCGGCGGCCTTTTTCCACTTCTTTTATCAGCAGAACTTTCTGCTCCAAAGTCAGACATTTTCGCCTGGAGACTGACGGAGCCATTTGTCACTGTAGACCACAAGAGCACACGCGAGGCAAGGCTAACGTAGCATTCCGAATAACACACAACCACGTGGCCTGCAGCACAGATCCAAATGCATGTGCCGTCAGCGTGAAAGCGAAAGCGGCGGGCGAAGCAGATGGCAGAAGCTTCAAAATTTGGTCATGCCTTCAGGTCATCTCGCTGTCCTCGTTGGAGCACGTTGGGGATGACGGCTGCCATGGCGGGTTTCGCGTGTGCAGACGGAAGAAAGGTGACCGGAGTTCCAAGAAGTATGAAGCACGGAAGGCCTCGCGAGGTCAGGAGGCAGGAACAGCGACGGCACTCCAAACGGATCGCACAGTCGATGCGCATGCGCACTTCGCAGATGCCTATCTCAGGGAGGGAAGGCGAAGCCACTTCGGGAGGTGGGGGGGAGGTGCGCGGGAAAGGGTGCCTTGTTGCGCGCGGTCTCCCGCCGCCCCCATGCGCGCGTGCATGGCGCGCATCGAGGCACCCTAGCGCGGGACGCTGGGTAGCGCGGTAGCGCCGCAAATGCCGCTGCCTCGCTGCCTGCGACGCTCAAATTCGCGTGTTTTCGGAAAGCTGTCTGTCGATTTCCACCGTCAAAAGAGCAACAAAGCTAACGACGGACTTTTTTTTTTCTTTCGTGCTAGCGCCGGAAGAGCTCTTTACAGCGGTAAAAATTTGCTCACCGAACGCATCCGATGCCAACGAGGTCTTTTGGCCACTTCAGCATCCGAGACTGCGCTTTTCTGGCATCGTAAATCACTAGAAAAACATCAATTTTGTGCAGATTCTATCACAGGGGACACCAGCGATACGATTCCGACCGGAGTTGACAGGCCGCGCGACGGCTGAGGACTGCCAAAGCATTGCTGCCCGTTGCTGTCGCTCAGTTTTTGGGTTTTTAGATGCCCGCTCCGTGCAGTGCGGTATGCGCTAGCGGCAACGACAGGCGTTGGCGTCGCGTGACACATCGCCAGTGGTTGTTACCGCTGTATGCGCAAAAGCGACGCTGCCGCTCGGCGACGCCTCCGCTCGCCACTTCGCTGTAAGCGGGTCAAGCTCTTCGTGCACTTCGAGTAATGCGGCTTAATATGCATGCATTTGGATCGAGACCGGAAGATATTTCGAATAAAACGATATTTCGAATAAAGCGATTTCATTATACCGAGAGATTACTGTATATTGCAGCTGCGAAAACATTCCCACATGACACGTCGCAACCTGCACCCTGAACCCGCAAGGACAATGCGCGCAAACCGCTGCTTTTGACTTTCCACAAGTCTTGGTCAGGTTTGGCAACGGAACTGGCTGCAAAAGCTGCGTGCGAGTTGGAGAGACCGCCACTAGATGGCCATCCGCTTTGCAAACGTCGAACTTTTAACCGCAATCTTTGTCGTGCCTTGATGACGTTGCACAAGCCATAGAGTTTCTTACTTTTACCTAGAAGAAAAACTGTGCCGCCATGGGAGTTTGCATAAAATTATGGCTTTTGCACTCTATGTTTTCGTATCAAGATGATGGTGATGACGAATAGGAAATATTTTGGTAACGGCACTGTGTTCCCGAAAAACATGCGACTATCCCGCACCAAGTAGCACATCGGCCCATGATTCTTAGCGTGACCATGGTGGCTGAAGTGCAGAGAACCCAGCTTACCCTCCGGGCAAGAGTAAGAAACTCTTATGGCCCAAGCGGATGATGCTCAGCCTTGAGGAAAGGCTGGATGCATTAAACGCAGTGAACAGACAGCCAGCATGAAAAAGAGTTGACATTGCCAAAGACCTTGGTTACCTTTAACAAACATTTCAATCACTTCACACTATGCACTACATCGCTTCAGTGTGGACTGCAGTGAGTGCGCCAACTGCACATCACTGCCTTGTGCGATGTGGCTTTTGCATGGATACTGTCAAGTTCCCCATAGCCATAAAGATGACGAATGAATACTGCATGATAAACTCATTCGTTGCAACCTTGCACAACGTGCGAGATGTCAGAACTCACCGCGTGCTGCATCTGCTGCTGGTAGAGCTGGTTCAGCCGCTGCAAGTTGGTCGAGTAGCTGGTGACGTCTCGAGCGTAGCTCCGCGCCTGGTGCAACGCCTCTTCTGGCTCCGGCTCCAAAGTGGGGGCCACCATCTGGTGGTAGGTCAACAGCTGAGCCCACAGGGGAGATCCACCATGCCCGCACCCCAGAGTGGGGGACACTGGCAAGGAGGCTAGCCCACCTTGCTCCTTCTGAGCAACCACATTAGCAGCCAGATTTAAAGCCAACAATACCACATTTGCCTAATCAATGCGCAGTAAAGCAATGGCCCCTCAGAGCAAAAGAGGGGATCTAATGCCAATGCTTAATGTGGAAAGCGACCCCCATCACAGTACTCCAAGCATAAAAACAAATCGATGGCACGGCTTGTCCATGGGAGCTCTATGAAGGCAGAGATGCGACAACTCGTCAGTCTTCTCCAGCTCGGCCATAGTCATCAAGGCAGCACCGAGCACAGGTGCTGGCATCAAAGCACCTTTCACACTTAAGAGCATCGATACATATTGCACAATGCGGCCATTCTTCCTCTACGCTCGCAACAGGTTGATAGCTTGAAATGCGACCTCTGCCATTCATCTGAATGGTGTGCTTATGGTTAGTGGGTCAGGTTACCCCCATTCCTGATTACTTTAGGTGTAGCACTGAAAACGTCATTCTACACAAACTCCCAAGCTGTCGTTCACAACAAGTGTTGCATAGCAAACCTGTCCTGATGTGCAAGAAGTAAATGCACATTACCTTTAGGAGAATCGCTATTTGCTTGGAGTGCGGCAACGCGGTTCGATATGTGGAACTCTCCGGTGAACACGAGTTCGAAAAAATGTTGGACAGAAAAATGTTCGACTGTTGGACAGAAACCACAATTCGATATTTACCTCCTCAAGTCCCTCAAGATGCTGGTACATGGACATGAGGCGTGTCAAGATACTGCGTCGTTGGCTCGATCCGGTATCCACGGGGCCGGCAGGCACGCGCAGCGCCCCCACTTGGGGCCCCAGCAGCGGGTCCAGGACACGGGGCGCCCCAGGGCCCCCCAGGTCCACATTGGTGATGCCCGTCACCAGGGAGTCCCCTCGCGGGGAACAGAACTGCACAAACCGCACCTGCACACGCACCGCAAGCACCGGCAATGACGCTACCAGTGATGACGGTTTGATTTCATCGGCTCAATTTTATTGGTTTCAATGGCGCAAACTGGGATCAGGCATCTGTTGTCTCACCGTCACATGCAAGACAAACCATTTTTCAGACAATAGACTGTGATGTTGCCTAGAACAGGAAGCACAGGTGGAGCAAAAAAATCGTGTCATTACTATAGGCAACCACCAGCACTACAGAATATGTCGCCAACTTGATAAATAGCCTGTTTTCCAAACCATGTGGTCAATCTAAAAGCAATACAAATTAATAATCGGAGCTCTTTTCCTAAGCATCCTTTGATCAGTAGGGTAATTTGCAACATGCCCTTCATTAACAATGCTTTCATGCATTGTCATGCAGCTTCAAATCACCCATATCGCGCTTCAAATGACCCATGCTGGCTGGAAGTAAGAGGTATACTAAAGGCACATGGAGATGGAGTTCACGGATAGCTGTTCTCAGATGGAACACTAGCCTGCAATATTAGGTGTGCATTGCTAGCACGACATCGGAGAGTAAATGCGTGAGGAAATTAACGTTAGCAGTGGTGGAAACGGTAAAGAGCATTTTGGATGGAGCAACTTTCTGGTGTTTTTTTAGCAGAAGCCTGATCCAGAAAAACAAACATTTGGGGGGTATCTAAGCTGTACATTGAAGAGTATGATGCGACAGAATTAGTGACTTTAGTTCGTTGGCTCCCCTTGTGGATCAATCGTACATTTACATTCACTTTTCCACATGCCTAACCAGTAATTCCTCATTTTCTGCACCTATTATCTCGTACTCCCTCATTAAAGCATAGTGTCTCAGCTACCACATTAACTGAAAGACCACTTGATATGCCATACTTGCTCGCATAATCTGCATATTTTCTTTCTTTAAATTAAGGCTTCAAGAAGGAGTGCAAAGATTACGCTTAAAAGCCCTGCAACGCTAGTCTAAAAAGGCCATAACATCGTAATATGTATCCATAAAAGTGAAGTTCCCCATTGCAAGCAAAATGTTCTCCTTTATTTTTTAGACCACTTGCTTTATCCAGTCAGAGTCACAGCTGGAAAAAAAATTAATCGACTCCGAGCCATGAATGGCATCGTTACAGCCGTTCTCGCAACCATCACTTGCGTCCTAAATACTGACATCTTCAGTTCTGTCCAGAGCATACGATAAGAGAAGTTTTCTTGACTCATCATCATCATCAGCAGCCTGACTATACCCACTGAAGGGCGAAGGCCTCTCCTATATTTCTTCAATTAACCCGGTTCTGTGCTAGCTGCATCCACTTGACCCCTGCGAACTTCTTAACTTCATCCGCCCACCTAACCTTCTGCCGCCCCCTGCTATGCTTTCCTTCCCGTGGAATCCAGTTTGTTACCATAAGCGACCATCGGTTATCCTCTCTTCGCACTACATGTCCTGCCCATGCCCATTTCTTCTTCTTGATTTCCACTAGAATGTCAGTAACTTGAGTTATTTCTCTGACCTACTCTGCACGCTTCCTATCTCTTAATGTTACCCCTACCATTCTTCGTTCCCTAGCCCTCTGCATTGTCCTCAACTTAAGTAGAACCCTCGTGGTTAGCCTCCAAGTTTCAGCCCCATAGGTGAGTACAGGTAAGATGCAACTGTTGTATACTTTCCTCTTCAGCGATACCGGTAAGCTGCTAGTCATAATCTGCGGGTGATGGCCAAACGTGCTCCATCCCAATCTAATTCTTCTTGTTATTTCCTTTTCATGGTTCAGATCTGCAGTTACTACTTGTCCTAAGTAGACATATTCGCCTACTACTTCCAGTGCTTCGTTGCCTAACGTAAACTGCTGTTCCTCGCCGAGGCAGTTGAACATTACCTTAGTTTTTTTGCATATTGATTTTCAAGCCTACCTTTCTACTTTTCCTGTCTAGGTCACCAATCATTCTTTGAAGTTCACCTCCTGAGTTCCTTAGCAAGGCAACGTCATCAGCAAATCGCAGATTACTGAGGTATTCTCCATCTACCCTTATCCCTAACTGCTCCCATTCCAAATCTCTGAATACTTCCTCTAAGCAAGCAGTAAATAGTACTGGGGAGATCGTGTCTCCTTGCCTAACACCTTTGTTTATGGGAATTTTGTTATTTCCTTTATGCAGAACTATGGTTGCTGTGTAGCCAGTATATATAACTTCCAGGACTTTCACGTACGGCTCGTCTACACCCTGATTTCTCAATGCGTGTATGGCCGCCGAGGTTTCTATTGAGTCAAATGCTTTTTCGTAATCAATGAATGCTATGTATAACAGCTGGTTATATTCCGAGCATTTTTCTATCACATGGTTGATGGTATGTTATGATTGATAGTAGAGTACCGTTTCCGAAAACCTGCTTGATCCTTTGCTTGATTGCAGTCTAAGGTTGTCCTGATTCTATTAGCTATTATCTTAGTAAATACGTTATACGTAACAGACAGTAAGCTGATTGGGCAGTGATTTTTAAGGTCCTTAGCATCCCCTTTCTTATGAATGAGGATAATGTTTGCGTTCTTCCATGGTTCCGGTACCGTCGATGACACCAGGCACTGCGTATACAGGGTGGACAGTTTTTCTAGCACGATATCTGCCCCGTCCTTTAACAAATATATAGTTATCTAATCCTCTCCAGCTGCTTTCCCCTTTTCATAGTTTCTATCACTTTCTTAACCTCGTCCTTCGTCACTAGTGGAACGTCCGACTTTTTCCCTACCGCCAATCTCGTTATGATCCTGACTACTTTGGCTACTGTAGAGATCAGTATAGAACTCCTCAGCTACTTTGACTATCTTGTCCATATTCGTGATGACATTGCTCACCTCGTCTCTTAGCGCATACATCTGATTTTTGCCTATGCCCAATTCCTTCTTCACTGCTTTAAGGCTTCCCCCGTTCTTTACAGCATGCTCAATTTTCTCCATGTTATATTTCCTGTTATCAGCCACTTTGCGCTTATTGATTAGCTTTGATATCTCTGCCAATTCTCCCTGGTCTGTTGGATTGGAAGCTTTCATACTCTGGCATTTCTCAATCAAATCTTTTGTCTCCTTAGACAGCTTACCGGTATCCTCTCTAACTATCCGACCGCCTACTCTTACAGCGCACTAAGTAATTATATCTCCGAAATTACTGTCCATTTCTTCTAGGGTAATGTCATCATCCTCAGTTAGAGCTGAATATCTATTCTGTAGCGAGATCCTGAACTCTTCTGCCCTCCCCCTCACCGCTGCTTCGTTGATGGACTTCTTCTTACTAATCTGTTGTGTTCCATTTTCAGATTTAGACTAATTTGAGACCTCACCATTCTGTGGTCACTGCATCGCACTTGCCCGATTACCTCTACGTCTTGCATAATGGCGGGGGTTGAACACAGTATGAAGTCAATTTCATTTTTAGTCTCCCTGTTAGGACTTTTCCATGTCCATGGACTTTTTCATGTCCATTTCCGGTTCTTCCGTTTGCTGAAGAAGGTATTCATGATTCTTAAGTTATTGCGATCTTCAAACTCAACTAGTAACTCCCCCCTGCTATTCTTAGAACCAATGCCATAGTCCCCTACTGCCTGATCTCCAGCCTGCTTTTTCCCTACCTTGGCATTGAAGTCGCCCATTACAGTCAAACCCGGTTATAACGAACTGCGTAATTCAACGCAATTTGTTCGCTATATAAAGTATTTCGCTATAACCAAACCCGTTTATAACGAACTTCAGTACCAAATTCGTTATACACGATGTCCAGACAGCGCAGCAAAAACGCACTAACTAAAGAAAAACCGTGCCGCTCACCATGAATCTACAAAAGAAATTTATTGCAGATAAATGCTCACTTATTTGCAGTAGGCAGTGATCTTCGCCTGAACACTGCATTTAACTCCATCAGCGAGAATCGCACTTTCCACACGCGACATCATTTCCACAAACTCCAGTCCGCTTCCCTGCATTCCGGAGCAGTATCGGCGCAGCAGTTCGGTAGCAGCGGGGGCTTCGTGCAACGTCGGGTGAGGGCGATCGTCCTCCGGCGGCGGCTCCTCGGTCTCCTCGTTCGCACCAGATGCCAGCATATCGGCAACAATTTCCGAGTCCAACGGGCTCGCTGTCACGGCTACGTTGTCGTCAACAGTGAGAAAATCCTCCAGGGCAACTTCTTCGGGCACAGCGTCCGGAACATCAGCGAGTTCTTCCCACAGCGTGGCAACATCGCTGTCATCTTGCACAGTGCGCGCTTCACTAGCAGCTTCTGCATCCTCTCGACATAGTCCAGCATGGTGGAAGCAGTTGCGGATTGTGGATTGCGTCACGTCTTGCCAGGTACAGTTAATCATTTCTATTGCGGCCAGCAAATTAATCTTGAGCTCGTCGTTAACCCGCAATTTCACCAACAGCCGCTCAACGACGCGTTTCCTGTAGCCCAGCTTGAAAGCGCGGATGATCCCCTGATCAAGGGGCTGCAAAACCGCTGTTGCGTTCGGTGGCAGGAAACAAAGCTCGATGTTCTTGAGCGTGACGCCGCAGTGGTGCGCAGAACAGTTATCGAGGAGGAGGCAAATCTTTCGCCCGCTCGTTGCAAGTTCCTCGACCCAGCCACGCAGCCACGCTTCGAACAACGTTCTGGTCATCCAGGCCTTAGAATTTGAGTTGTATGCGACTGGGAGTGAAGTGCATCCTCGCAGGCACATAGGAGACTTGAACTTGCCTATGACAAGCGGCCGCAGCTTTGATGAACCGTCCATGTTTGTCGTGAGAAGAACGGTGACTCGGGCCTTATTCAATTTGCCGCCATGGCACTTCTCATTCTTTAGCGCCAAGGTTCTGCTCGGCAGCAGTTGCCAAAACAAGGCAGTCTCGTCGGTGTTAAAAATATTGCACGGTTCGTATCTCTCCGTGACAGCACGCCACACGTCTTGCACCCACTTTTCAGCACTCTCAGCGTCCACTGCTTGGCTTTCACCTGCAACCACCTTCCCGGTGATGGAGTAGCGGTCTTTAATCGTTGGAGCCAACCACTGCCAGCTGTAAACCCCTCGACGTCCAGGCCGAAGGCAAAATCTTTTGCCTTCTGTTGTAGCATGGGGCCAGAGACCGGCAGATTTCGCGCGCGAACGTCCAAGAACCATTGGTACAGCGCTTTCTCTACTTGGTCGTAAGCCGGCTTGCGGTGGCGAAAGCCGTCACCATTTGGTCGTTCCTGTGCATTGCCTCTGATGGCCGACTGGTTTTTCAAAATGGTGCTTAACGTGCTCCGCGGAATCTTGAAATGCGCGGCAACGTCAGATTTTTTTTCGCCGCGTTGGCCGCGGCGAATTATCTCCAGCTTGTCGGAAAGCGGTAGGGCACGCCGCTGCTTCGTCGTCATCTTGCAGGATGTAGCGCCGGAATGCAAGCCAGCAGCAACGTAGGCACGTCCGGAATTGTGAGGATAGCAGCAGCACGACTTGCAAACGCGAACAAAGAAAGCTCCGAGGATGCGGGAAAGTTCGCCACTGACGCGTTCGTTGTTCGGAGGCTGCCTTCCCTTCGCCCAAACTTGAAACCAGTTCTGGCCGGTGTTGCTTCTTGCTTGAAGCGCAATAGGTCCGGAGCTGCTCGAACGTCTTTGATCACATGGTAGGCAGCTGCCGAATAGGAGCGCTGCAAAGAAAGGCTGGCCGATGGCGCGGATTTTAAAGGCTACTCACGCTACTCCGGGCGACGGCCGCGCATGCGTACAGGAGGGTCCCTCGTGGAAGCTGCTGTAGAGAGCCCCTCCTGCGTTTTACGGAAGCGTGGCATCGGCGCAGAAGCACCCCAGCGGGTGCGTGATGACGTATGCGCTGTGTGAGACCTTGGGGAACGGAGCCGTCGCCAATCTCCCTCCCATCTGACAACGGCATGCGCTAGAAGTATTGCGGCCCGGCAGCGTGGGCTGCCCGGAGAGAACTCGGAGCCGGCACAAAGGCCTGCCCGTTGGCGGGCGTTTGGCGACCGATCGCGCGCGCTGAGTTCGCTATATCCGATGTGTAGTTCGTTATAAAAAATACATTTTATATGCATAATGCTAGCGGAAATTCGAGTGTTCGATATAAAACATAATTCGCTCTATCCGAGTTCGTTATATTCGGGTTTGACTGTAGTACTGTATACTGCGTCTTTACTTTTCGCATTGCCGATTCTACATCTTCGTAGAAGCTTTCAACTGCCTGGTCATCATGTAGGTGCATAGGCCTGTACAACCTTCAGTTTATATCGCTTAATAAGCCTAATTACGATGCCTGCCATCCTCTCATTAATACTATAGAATTCATCTATATTGCCCGCTATATACTTATTGACAAGGAAACCTACTCCTAGTTGTCGCCTCTCTGGTAAACCTCGATAACACAGTACATGCCCATCCTTCAGTACAGTGTATGCCTCATTCAGCCTCCTAACCTTTCTAAGCCCTATGATATCCCATTTCATACCCTCTAGTTCCTCTAACAGCACTGCTAAACTAGCTTTACTAGATAGGGTTCTAGTGTTAAACGTTGCCAGGGTCAGTTTCCAATGGCGGCCTGTCAAGCAGAGCCAGGAATTCTTAGCACCCCCTGCTGCGTCACAGGTCTGACCGCCGCCGTGATCAGTTGTTCCGCAGCTGCTGGTGACTGAGGGCCGGGGTTTTATGGAGCTTATCATAGGAGGTTGCTGCCAATTACTGCACCAGGGTGGCCAACTCCTGTTCTGGTGAGGGAGTGCGTTGCCAGAGGTGTTCACCGGCATCAGGTCGCACCCCAAACCGGTTTATGCAATTCCATCAACACGCGGGTTTTTCTTGGAGAATTGCGTGGCATCGGGATTTGAGCCCCGGTCCTCTCGCATGCGAGGCGGATGTTCTACCGTTATACCACCGCTGCACTCTGTGCTCCACAAATAATCGGAAGAGATTATGCCCCATGCTTGCCAAAATTCGCTCGCAAACCATCTCCAAAAAAGGAGTCTTCCTTTTCCCAGTGGGAGTGAGGGTGTGCTCTCCACTGGCCACCCAGTCTACGCACAATATCGGCACAATGTCTTTAAAAGACTCATTAATGGAAACCTCCAAGGGCTGCAGGGCTAGTGTTAGGCCACCACCCACGACCACAGCCAAGTTGACCACCTCCGGTAGACAGGACGGCCCTTGAGGCCATCGAGAACCAACATCGATGGTAATCGCAGGCGAACGCCTAGTCACTTTCCCCACAGTGTCCAGCCAGTCAAGTACTAAACACTTTGTTGATCCAACCTTATAAGTGGACCCGAATGTGAATGCATCCTTGTACTTTAGCTTTTGGCATTATCTTCCACTTGAGTATGATGAAGGGCTACACCCAACAACCTAGCACCATCCTAGCAACATCCTAGCACCAAGGTGTATATTTATTTTTCGCAGCCGGTTTTTACCGCTACAGATGGGACCCCCCTTTTGCTCACTGTAATACAGTCAACGACCGATTTTTCGGACCCTCTAGGGAATTCAAAAACGTCCGAAAATTCAGGCAGTCCGAAAAAATGAATGTATGCAAAAAAGGCACTTTTTTTCTTTTTTTTCTCGTATCTAGAGGGTCAAGGGCGAAGCACCACGCTTCCGAAACACTGCCACAGCATCTGAGAAGTGGCTAAGAAAAGAGGCACTCAAAAGCTCTGTATGCAGCAGACTGCCGGTTTATTATGAATGTGTCGTCAGGGCAGCCGGTGTTATTGCTGCAGTGGCTTGAAGAACTGGCTGATCGTCGTTTGGACGGCGTTCCGCTTGCATGCGATCATATTCTCCTCGATCTGAGCAAGGGTCATATCAGCACTGTAGACGGATGAAAGCGTCAACAACGCTCGCGTGAACTCGGCGCTCGTAGGCAGCGCGGGCGTTGGCTCCTCATTTTCAACATCGGAGTCCTCTGAATCCTCCACAACCTGACGGACTATTTCTTCCTCAGTTAGTTCTGCGCAGAAGTCGAGCTCGTTGTCCGCGTCAACAAACTGCTCAAAAGTTATTTCCGTGGGTATGGAAACATCAGCAGAGCGGAGGTCATTGATCACGTCGTCCATGGGCGGGCACACGTCAATCGCGTCGGTGCTTTGAGGACAGTCCACTGCCTCTGTGGCGAGTACGAAGCCCGCGTGGCGAAAACAGTTGCGAATCGTGTCTTGCCTCGTGTCTTGAATCGTGTCGATCGGCCGCTCATTACTTGCTTGATAATCGCGGCTTTCTTCTCCATCGTTAACCGACGGTACTGCTTTCTGCGCTTCGATGCCATCGGCGAGAACGACGAAGACGGAGTGGAGGCCATCGCAGGCAAGCGAAATCCTCAAGTTCAGAACAGTGGAGTTTCTTGACGAACGTCGAAGCACCTAGGCCTAGCGTCGCAGAGCACACTTCACTATAGTGCCTAGAATATACTATTCTAGGCACTATAACTTCACACAACAGCGGAACAACACACCACGCTAGTCAAAATGCGCAACGAAACGACGCCGCCGCCGCTGGCCGCCGCGGCGCCTCCGAAAATTGGCGCTGGTGAACAAAGCCAGTGTGGCCAAACCAAATTGGTGTGTGACCGCTAGATTCGGCTAGTTTGGCTCAAAGTTGTGATATGCTTCGGCTGCAAGTCGATTTCCTTCGCAAGAGCGCTGCGCGAGGTGCCAAAGGACCTTCGAGGACCTTCCAAGGCGTCAAAAAGTCCGAAAAATTGGACGGCGGGGTGTTCGAGCGTCCGAAATTACAGATGTTTTAATACATTGATTTTATGGGGCTCGTGGCGGTGCCGCGAAGATGTCCGAAATATCGGGCATGTTCGAAAATTCGGGCGTCCGAAAAATCAGTCGTTGACTGTACTGAGTAGCATGTCAAATGCCAGTAGCGTCTCGTTAAGAGTTTCTGATCTGAGACACAATGACTGCGCAATCGCGAAAGGAAACACCATCACCCTCTCTTCATAGTCCTCAGGCAAACGCTGGCACACAGTCAGTCATGGTCCGAGAGAAAGGCAGCGACGTCTCAAGAAACGTGTCAATCAACCTCTGCTTGCCTCGCCCTCCCAAATGGCATCTGCAGAGTCGGCAGCACGGTAGCCTCCCTTCGGGTTCTTCTCGTTGCATCCCCATTCCAATTGAGCATTCCTTTGCTCTTGCCACGTGTCAAGCCCCTATGACACCCTTGCCCTCCCTCCCTCTCTTTCTCTCTACCTCCCCTCCTCTAAACTTGGGAGGAGATTCTTATCTCTTCAATTAGCTGTGGCGAGTGGTGTTTCACTCCAATACTGCCTGCCACGACTGGCCAACTTTCGCCAGCGACGACAACGCTGCAAATTTAAATGTTCAGGTGTGTAAATATTTTTTTCCCTCACAACTGCTTGTTTACTGGTCAGGTTTAATAGCCAGCTTAACATAAATGAAGAAGACTGGGTATCAATGGTTCAAGCATACTATAAATTTAAACATGTACTACCTAAAAAGTTACGCAATGGGCGCAATAAATTCAGTTCTCGTTGCATATCAGTGTAGCCACAACTGGATATAAGAAGAATACACACCTGAAACGGGACAAGCTGATGGTGCTGCAATCAGAGATGTCCCCTAATTTTCTCCAACTCTTAACCCTTTTGCTGTCACGAACGTACCGGTACATGTTCGTGCTTCCCTTTCAAGGTGTCACACACATACCAATATACAGTAGAACCCCGGTGATATGTATCTCACTGGGTCGCGAAAAAAATTCGTATCATCCGAGCATTCGTATCATCAAAATGAACAAAAATAGGTATGCAGAAGCATGGGAAAGGCAGTCGCCCATATCTGTTTACTTTCAAGAAGGTTTATTATGGTCGCAAGGTCACAGGTCGCCACTCGCGACACACACAGCGTGACAGGCCATCGCGACAGTGGCGATGCGCGAGCCGCGTACCTCCGCGGACTTCTCGTGGCGCGTACATCACGACAAGAGATGGTGACGTGTCAGCCGCGTGGTGCCGCAGACTGCTTACGATGCGTACAGTGACTAGCGGTCGCGAAGTCTACAATGCGCTCCCGCCGCCGCTTGTGCCGCTGGCTACTACTCACGGCCGCGCGCCGCTGCAAACCTTTCGCACCATGGAAAACGATCGCGATGCCGGCGATGTGTGGTCCGTGCATCTCCAAGTATTTCTCGCGGCGCGTACAGCATGACTGGAGATGGCGACATGCAGGCCATGTGGCATCATAAACTGCTCGCGGATCGCTATCGCGGAGCCAGTGATGTTTAGTGCGTGCGCACCCACTGTGTATGCCGCCGCCAGCTAGGACGGTTGTGACTTGTGTGGTTTGTGAGCCATGCGCTGCTGAAAGCTTTTTGCGCTGTGAGCCTGACAGAAAACCACGTCATTGGCGAGGTGCGGGCCACGGGTCACCGAAAACTGCCCGTGATGCGCACATAGAGCGCAGCTGGCGATCGTGGAGTCAACGATGTGCAGGCAGTGCGTAGTGCTCAAGGTTTCGGTCACAGTTTGCGCATTCGTATCATCCGTAGTGGCGCAGAAGCGTGTTCAGATCATTCGAAATTTTGCACATTGTACACAATGCACTCTGGCAGGGGAATTTCGTGAATTCGTATCATCCCAAAATTCGTACCAACCGCATCCGTATCACCGAGATTCTACTGTATGTTCTTTATCATGTGTTCAAAACTTCCCGCCTGAGCACAAAGCTGACACGCTTGGACTGCCTGCGCCATCAGTGAAATCTTCCTACAAGTTCGTATTTTCACCCCGCACTTTGTTGGTACGTATATATTGAATATGGAGTGACTGCACCCACCCCCGCCACCTTCTTTGCTGGGGGGGTACTCCCTTGCGCTAAGCGATCATGTGGTGAACGTGTGGTTATGGGTTCAAGGGTTGTTCTGCCATCTGCCGCAGGTTTGCAGGTTTTTATTTTTTTTCTGTTGCCATGTTGTGCTACGACGTGTCAAATTCAGGGATGTGCCCCGTTGCCTCTCCAATAAGTCGACATACAGTGAAAGCTCGTTAATTCACAACTCGTTAATTCGAAATTTTGGATAATTCGAAATAGTCATCGTGGTCCGGTCCGCAGTGCATAGAAGTCTATGCGCGTAACAGCTCGTTAATTCACTCAAAAATTGGCGCCGCCACCCATAATTCGAACTGCGCGCCGCCAAGCGGCGCTGTTAAAAACCATCGTTGGAAGCTTTCACAGCAGAACGATAGATGGCACACAAATCGGGGCGCCGCTAGGGTGCTGGAACAAGTACTAAACAGTCTTTCCTGCCGCGACTCCTTCGAGGAACGACGTTTTAGTGTTATCGACCACGGTTTCGTGTTGCATTTCGTGAGCCCTCGTTTTGCACGCCGCTTGTTGTGAGCTTGTGTCCGCGAGATGTGTTCGCGTGGGAAATACTGTGCCAAGACGGTGAAGGAGAAAGTGGCTATTTTACGCAGTGGATGAACGGAAGGCCAGCAAAGTGGAAATCACGAAAAAGCACGGGATTCCACCAAGCACGTTGTCGACGTACGTCCGAAATAGGAAGGCCATCGAGGATGCCTATGAAGCCGAAGATTTTGCCAGCAACAGAAAAAGGCTTCGGTTAGCCAAGTATCTGGAAATTGAGACCGCTGTGATCACGTGGGTGAAAGAAATGAGAAGCGCTGACATTCCACTGAGCGGCCCAATTATCATGGCGAAGGCGGCCGATTTCGCCCTGCGCTTGAATGTGGAAGATTTTGTCGCCTCCGAAGGATGGTTTCGCCGCTTTAGAGACAGACATAACCTTGTCTTCCGGGTGTTGTCTGGAGAAGCCAAAGAAGTGGATGCAGAAACTTGTGCCACGTGGCGAAGCGGTGCTCTGCTGCAGTACTTAGAAAGCTACTCGGCACATGATATATTCAATGCTGATGAGACGGCTTTGTTTTATAAGCTCCAGCCCGACAGAACAGTAACATTTAAAGGGGACAGCTGCGCTGGCGGCAAGCGAAGCAAAGAGCGGATTACTGTTCTGGTCGCCGCTAATATGACCGGGACGGAGAAGGTCCCTCTTTTTGTTGTCGGCAAGGCACATAAGCCTAGATGTTTCAAGAACATTAGGACGCTGCCGACGGAATACTCCGCCAACAGCAAGGCGTGGATGACGGGCGAATTGTTTAAAAAATGGCTCTTGAAATTCGATCGGAGGATGGAGCTAGGGAAGCGTCAAGTTCTCCTCATTGTGGATAACTGCTCGGCACACAAAGTCGACGCCGAGCTGAAAGCCACAAGGCTCGTCTTTTTGCCCGCCAACACGACTGCGGCTTTGCAGCCGATGGATCAGGGGGTGATCAGAAACATCAAATGTTTCTATAGGTGCCACATGATCGAGCGCATGACTTTGTGCACTGGAAACCAGAAGACCAGCACCATCACATTGCTCACAGCAATGCACATGTTGGTGCGTGCATGGGAGCAGGTCACGCCGTCCACAATTGCAAACTGCTTCCACCACTGTGGCTTTGCTGCCGGAAGTATGAAAGAAAGTGGCGACGATGGGAGTCCGGAGCCTCTGCCTGCGGCTGTGCGTGCTGTGCTGCAGGACGTCAGTTTTGATGATTACGTTGGAGTAGACAGCGATGCAGCAGTGTGCGGTGCCCTAAGTGATGAGGACATTGTCGCTGAAATTGTTGGGGAGCAGTCTGTCCCAGAAGAGGCAGAAGACGAGGACGACGATGAGGAGCAAGAGCCCGTGCGTCCATCCGCGGCAGAAGTTATGGGAGCGCTGAATGTCGCGCGCCTTTTCTTCAGCTTTGAAGAAGGGGAAGAAGACTCCCTGCGTTGCATTCGCATGCTAGAAGACCGAGTGAGTATGGTAGCCCTCAGAGAGAAGAAGCAGAAGATGATAACAGACTTTTTTGCTAAATAAATGTTTTTCGTGCCCTCTGGGCATCAAACGCCTTCATTTTTGCTCACTTTCATTAGTTCGAATTTTGGTTAATTCGAACTGGCCTGGCGGCCCCGTGGAATTTGAATTAACGAGCTTTTACTGTATGACTCGATCGCTGCTTTCACTTTCTCTAGCCGCATCCTTGCTTGCGGCTAGCAGCAGCAAAAGCAGTTTTTATAGCCTCTTCCTATCTCCCTCTGTCATCGTGATTTCACAACGTGCCATTTCTCTCAGTTGTGCTTTGGACCAACGAAAGTGGCCCTCCGTGCGCGGTCACTTTCGAATGGCTGATCGCGCGGGACTGGAGCAATGGCTCTTTTGATTATGAATAAGAGCCGAGCTTGGATTCGAACTCTCAAAAAGTACCAAGCAGTGTTGTTTTCTTATATTATCCTCAATTATCTTATTAGTGGTCAACCTGATGATGATGTTAATTAGCAACACTTGCAGAACACAGAAATGTGCATATTCCATTGACTATGTTATTTGTACAGCAACCATAATCAAAAATAGATCGCTATGCTCGTTCCCTGAAACCAAGCTGACACTGGAGGTGCGTTACGGCCAAAAACATCCGACAGTGAAAAAGTTAATCAGTACATCTGTGACGAAGCTCTCCTGCTCTCCTAACCAGCAGGTGGCCACTGAGTATGAAGAGGTGGCCCCACTCACCTTCTCTCGCTCGGAGGCGGTCTTGCAGGTGGCCAGGGCGTGTCCCTTGCGCCAGTCCCAAAGCACCACCCGGTTGGCAGTGGCAATGGCTAGGAGGGACTCCAGCGGGTGGAATGCCAGCGATGAGATCACCGTGCCCTCCCGCGAGCTCCACACCTCACTGCCACCCTGCAACACAGCCACAGACTTCCAAAATGCTCCAGGAAACCACTATATCCTCCTATATTGACTGCAAGGTAACCCTGTTGCATTAAACGTCCCGTTCTGCAGAAAATCCAGCATCGGCGTTGTGAGCGAAAAACCATGGGCATGGCTCGGCAGTTAGTAGTAGGCAGCTGACATGGCTGGGGACTGATTTGCGAGGGCAATCTGCGTGATGTAATGAGACTGTATGATATGAAAAAGGTGGAATGAGCGGCTCACTAAGCTAGCATATGATGCGGCAGAAAGGGATAAGAATCAACCCTTCCAATTCCTTGCAAGCCTGAGTGAGGCACACTGCCTCTAGGCCATGCAGGCACGTTTGTAATGCTTCGTTAAAGTGGATGAATGTCACCTGGCCTTAAGTTTGCAACTGTGCTCTATGTATGAGATAAAAGAGGCACCGTTTTCCTGTTTAGTGATAATGAGAGTAGCATGGTGCATGTACGGAAATCAGACAGGAGCCATTATTGCCTCTTAACCCTTTGAGTGTTCTTGCCATATGGGTAGTGAGGACGAATTCCATCCCACAGGGTTTTCGCCATACGCGCACTGCACTGAGCATGCATTTCAGGTGCCGCCATCTTCTAGAATGTAAAAAAGTATAAAACATTGTCTATGCCATCATCTTGCAGAAGTAAAAGAAATTAACCGTGATCATCACATTGCGCGCGCCCTCGCGGCTTCTGTTTCTCAGCACGAATGCAACAGACGCGCGAAAGCTGATCTCTATTTTTGCGCTAGGGAAGGCCCGTGAAAACCTAGGGCTTTAAAGTGTTGCAAAACTGTTTATGCTATCGTCTTGCAGCAAAAACAGAAAAAACAAAAAAAAAACAACTGTGAAACTTGGTATTACACGTGGTTTGGAGTGACTCGCCCTTGTGGTTTCGTTCGCGCACGATCGCAACAGAAACGCAAAAGTTGATCTCTATCGTTGTTGGGATGCTAATGCAGGCCTGTGAAGGCTGATTTTAACTTTGTTTGTGCTTACCAACACTCAGTAAGTGTCACTGCTCTGCTATTTAGTTAATTACTCTTTATCTATTTACCAGGGCTTTCACGATTTTAACGTGCCTCTGGGTCTAGACTCCTTAGCCTGTCTCCAGCTAGTCGTGCACTTTGGGTAGCCAGGCTCCCAGTGGTGCAAAAAAGCGTTCAAATTTACATGCTGTGTTTTAGTGAAACCAAGCTTATATTTCAGTTTAGCAGCCAATCCACTGTGGCCATGGCTTGAAATTTGCCTTCCCTTCATGTCTTTCTTTTTAGCTGTCTGCTACAGTCCTGATAGCTTGCCCTTTTTGGCTAATGAGGTTGAGAAACAAGCATTCTAACATGAGGATACACTCCGTATTCGGTTTCTTGCCCGCTAAGCGATTCGATCTTGAAATCAATGTTTATAGACACTTTTGGTGGTGAGTGCAGCCCATCTCGAAGCAAATTAATTTTAATTTTTATACTGTGCAGATGACAACCAAACTTGGTGAGAAGCTTCTTTAATATATGGATAATCTAAAACAACAAGAATTTAAAAATGTTTTTTTTTTTTGTAAGAATTGTGATTTAAGCCCCCCACCACCTCATTTTTGTTCCATATGGTCATAGACAAATAGTTGTTAAATAAATATCAAAGCTCACACTTTATGCCGTACTGCATCAGCACCATGGAAAGAAAGTTTGAAGTGACACTGGTCAGGTTAGTTTGACAGGTTAGCATCCCATTATAGCAAGTTATGCTATTTATACCCCATACAGTGCTTTTATAACCCCCAAAAATTGAAAATTTTTGGAGGCCCAGTGAATACTATGAACATGAGAGGAAAGCTATTTTGCCACCTCAGCAGGCAACTACCGAACGTGCTTTGAGGCATGCAAAAAATTACGAGAGGTACTGCACAGCTCCCCTTTGTCTGTTTTTGAGAGCCACATGTGACAGATGAGACACATAGCTGCAAACAGATGGAAGACCTTACAATCCCTAACATACACTTTTATTTTGCACATCGCCATGTAAGCTGATTTGCTGAGCGCTGTTTGGAAAGACCTGACATTTGGTCATAAAAAAAGCTAAACGTTATAGCTTTCTAATGTTTGCAAGATCACAATATCACATAAGTATACCGACAAGTGAATCAAACAGCAAGCACTGCCTGCAAGCTGTTTCAATCTATAATACCCGCACACCTTGAGAAAAAAAAAAACAGAGGATGAAACGAAGCCAGCCAGCCTACTTGACTGATACTGCCATCCTACCGAGAGAATGCAAAACAGCCGATGCTCTCTGCTGCAGTAACAGGTGGGAAAAGGCACTCACCCTGAGGTCCCAGACGCGCACCTGCCCAGCCAGACATCCAGAGGCCAGGATGTCATTGGAGGTGGGGTGAAAGGCCAGGCACCAGGGCGTGCGTGGGTGGCCCTCCAGGGTGTGGGCCAGACGCCCTGTGGCCACCTCGCACACGTGGATGCGGTGGTCGCCGTGCGTTGAGGCCACCTTGGTGCTGCGCGACAGCAATGTTGTTCAAGACCCATGCGCACACACGCCACACCTTCTGAGCCTTTTAGAATGAGAATATAAGTGGAACGTGTTCTGGCTTCTTGAAACCTTCATCCTGTGCTAAATGGCCAATCATCATCATCACCACCACCACCATCATCATCACCAGCCAGACTATACCCCCTGCAAGGTGAAGGCATCTCCCATATTACTTCAACTAACCCGGTCCTGTGCGAGCTGCATCCACTTGACCCCTGCGAACCTCTTAACCTCATCTGCCCGCCTAACTTTCTGCTGCCAATTCTACGCTTTGCTTCTCTTGGAATTCAATTTGTTACCCTAAGTGACCATCGGTTATTCTCCCTTCGCACTACATGTCCTGCCCATGCCCATTTCCTTTTCATTTCAACTAGAATGTCTTTAACTCGATTTATTTCTCTGACCCACTCTGCCCGCTTTCTATCTCGTACCGTTACACCTACCATTTTACGTTCCATAGTTCTCTGCATTGTCTTCAACTTAAGTAGAACACTTTTCGTTAGCCTCCACATATCAGCCCCATAGGTGAGCACTGGCAAGATGCAAAAAAGGCACATCACTCGGCCTCTATTATTGCGCCACACATTTTTCGCGCATAGTTAGCAAGTTGTGGAGGCAAAATTTAACACTTGTCACTCTTGCCTTCATGACCCAATGTTGCCGTATGCTTCATCCAACCCTTCAGGCATTTGCAGGAACCAAGGGACTCGCAGCCCCCTCTCAGGTAAGCACTGGTCTCGTAACTGAGGGAATGCAGGCATCAATAGGACTCCATGCTGTTTTCTTTTAGAGCTGCTTTTGTCCTGAATGCCCTTCGCTATGGAGAGTGCTTCCCGACTCATTAATGCAAGCAAGACATGCTGAGAGTGCAGGGCATGCCGAGAGTACAGGAAAATATTGTGTTGCCCATGTTCTGTAACTGAGTAAAAATAAGTTACATACAAACACACTGTTTTTACAGAGGTAATGCACAGAGAAAGCTCGAAAGTGGTATCCCAGGACTCCCATTAAGCCAAAAATCTATGTGCACAAGTGAATATACTCCCGGTTTAGCGTCTCTAAAGTGGCTACTTCACATCGCTGAATTACATCCACGCCTTTGCCCACGTAAAAAGCAGCACAACGTGGTGGAATGTCAGCGCAACACCTGGAAATTTGCGTCTCCCAGGAAAAGCATACACGAGACCAGAGACAACATCAGCGAACGAGCCAAAATGTTAGCTGCCTAGCAAGTTATCATTATGCACTGCCAACCTGACCGATTAAACGTGGGCCACACAATCGAAGGATATGACAGTGACACTTACCAGTCTGGACTGAATGCCATAAGGAATGTCGACCGCACTGATGGTGGCAGGTTGCATTTCTGCAAAACAAGGACATCAATAAGGAGAAGCAACTAACTCCGCGTTTCTCCATTGAATATGAGGAATGTCTGGGCGCTTCAATTTTCCAGAAGAGCACAACACACACACGTGCGCAAAGAGCAAGCACCTGGGAAAAATCGAACATAACATTTAGTCACCTATAATTTAGTATTTATTTACTGCTCCATAGCAGGACAACCCAGGAGATAGCAAAAAATGTACACCATCTGCACAGACGTGAATCCTTTTTTTTAAAACAGAGCAATGCCATCCATCCTTTTCGTGCACATTAACTGGGGCACGCAACCACTGCTTCCTTCTTTCACACACGAAACACAAGTGCTGTTTGCGTAGCGACTGCAACAAACAAGCATCAATCATAGCTAAAAGGGCCGGACATTTATCAGTCACGTGTGGAAGCTAATTATGCTTTAAAAAAAAAAAAAGGCAGAATTAGTGCCCGAAGCAAGCACAACAACGCACGCATGAGATTAACGTGTTCGAATTCTCATCAGTGCTTTCAGCTATTCAACTCAGGAATGAGATGCAATCAACACTTCGCCTATTACTGACTTGGATGCATTTTGTGTCACTTTCTGTTCCCCATATGCCTGTCGTTCTGCACACCTACAATCATTATGAGTGTATCAGATGTTCTCCCCTTTTTAATACCCACTGAGTGGATGTCGTAAATAAATAAAATGAGATCAGATAAAGTATCAAGAAACCCTGCAGAGTACAATGCCTCTGGCTTTTTTCCTTTTGTCCAATGAATTCCTCCCGGCTGCAGGAGGTCAGGTAAACCCACACTCACAGTCTCCTCCAATTCGTAGTGAGCCGCCCGGTCTTCGCCGACACGCTCAAAAGCCAGTGCGTGCGTCGGGCGCCGGGGTCCATACCCCATCTCCCGCCGCAGCAGCAACGTCACCGCACTGCCGGGGCAGCGCCCACCTCGCCGCTCTGCCCACATGTCGACCTGCATTACAAAACACAACAGAGACAACCAACATCAGAACAATGACACCAACCACATCTTCAGCTCACAAAACACACGAGTTCATGAATGAAAACAAAACACTCACAACGACCCGGCAGCTACCAGCAGAGTAAAAAGCTCAGCAGGAGGAGATGTGAACAGACAGGTGTGCTTGGCATGCCCAGGTGGATATGCATAATGCACATAACCGAACAAAATTACAATGAATGAATAACGGTGCTTCTGCTGTCATTCATCACGAAAGAGGGAGCAGAAGAAAAAGAAGTCAGGAGGAGAAAAGGCTGGGTTACATGTCCTTACACACCGGGAAGTTGACAGATATCTGCAGAACAGACAAAAACTACAGACACAGCAAGGCATGCTCATAACGACCATGAAAAAAGAAAAAAAAAAAGAAACAACAAGCAAGTGAACAGATACATATATGACCTCCAGTGAGCCAAGAAAATTATAAGAAAAAGAAAGTAAGGTAGGTCGGTGCATTCCTTTGTTCCCAGCTCACCTATGCATGTCAAAAACGGCAGATGAAAAATTAAATAAATTCAGCACTGATGTTGCTTCAGGCACAGGTGGCCAAAAGTGAAATGAACACCCCTGAAAATGTCTAGCACACGTGCATATGAGCCCGTGAAATATATGCTGAGTACACGTCCACAGGTCTGGCATGCCCGTTCCAAGGACAGCATGCCTTCACAGCTTGTTTCATTCACAGCTGCAGTAAAAAACGCACGATTCCTGTTGACATGTTACAAAATACCAAGAAAAGACTCGCTGCTTCAAAAAATTTCACAATACTTTGAAAGAATCATGGCTGCCCCGTCTGCCAAAGCCCGAGCTGCGGGCAATATCAATATGGCAGAGTTCTGGCCACAGACATCAGTACCGCAATCCAAACCATAATTTTACCTCAAAAGCATATTATGCACGACACATAACCTATCTCCAATCACCGAATGACTCAAACATCCAAAACAGGAAACAGCTGCAATGATTGATTTGTCAAAAGTGAAAGGACAACAGTGCAGTATCGGGGTCATAAAGTTAAATGAGCTGAAAGAAATGAGCTCAACACTGATACACCTGCATATACCTGCGCTCATTGTAGGTAAGCATCAGACAGCTGCAGGCTTTTGCGAGTAGCAGAAGCTGCCACAGCAGCTGTGAGTCTGCATAGTCTTGACAGCTGCTGAAATGCCTTGCAGTTCACAAATCAATCAAGACAACACAGGCAAGGCTGCGAAAACCATTCATTAAGCTTAGGGCGGCAAAAATCCTGCATCTATTTTAGAACACAGATGCGTAATAAAGGCACAGCCCACTGCAATTTACTGAAGCTTCCGCCCACCAAATAGTTTGGTCATTTAAAAAGCAAACAAAGTACAGTAAAACCTCGATAATTAAAACTCACCTAAAGTTACCTTTCTTGTATCACCTATGGCATAACTGCCTCTCCCATAAGAACAGCAAAAGAGCTACCAGTTCATTGATTCTTCGAAAATGCCCATAGTTGATCTCCTCATTTTATTTTGTATTTCCATCATGTCCCCATTTTTTCTCCAGCACGTCCAGCTGAAAATGATTTAAAAAATGCTACCTAGTTTGCAACGAACTGAGGAACACAGAAACTTAACATATGCTCTGTTGTCCTATCTCTTGGATGACCTTAAGCAATGTACTATAAAAGATGGTCAAAGAATTCCCCTTTAACTCAACCGATACTCATTCTACATTTTCTTCTCATTTCCTTATCATCCTACGTGGTTCTGTCAAATTAAAAGAGCTTTCTTCCGAACCAGCTTCCAAGCTAAAACGCAGTCACTGATAATTAGCATAGCTGAAGTAACACAAAAGTACATTTATTAATGCAATGGTAACAAGAAGAGCCACTTGAACGGATGGAAACCATAAGCAATGCATGTTTGTACTACATGGCCTGACACAGTCCATTCGAGACTCTTTTAAATACAACTTCAAAAAAAAAAAAAAAAAAAGCACATTTTGCCGTTCAAAGGAATTTCAGGCAGCCAATGGTTGCACAAGTGTACGCTCAGACCTGCTAGTGTGGCAACGCAAGGCGCGGCAAACGAAAGGGGGATTCCCATGGCTTAATCAGATTAACCTAGACATCACGAAAATCAGTTAATGCCATTGGTTGAAGGGTCTCCTTTGTGTGTAGTTTCCCCCTTTTTATTGAGCTGTATAGCAATAAGTAATGAAGAAAACAGAAGTCCTGAAGATAAAAATGTTGGCAATATCGATAAGGTGCATCTCGGCTAGATTTAAAATGTTTTAGTAGAATCAATGCAAAGTTCAACTGCTGTCACAGGGAGTGTGCAGTGAGGGTGCACTATTCACTGAATAGAGCACGTAATACCCATGTCATGGCCCATAGCAGCAGCAGCAGCAATGCACGAATTTAGAGCGTTGGCACTAAGAAAACAAAAAACTGCCAGCCAGATCTCAGCAATTCGTCCACGTACAATGAACTCTACACTCTCGAGCTCTCAAGTGGAAGAAAACTGGTTACACTACAGCACAGGCATCTAGTCAGCATTCACTCAACTCCTCGCCATCTTCCCATTTTACAGCCACGGGCAGATGTACGAGAGGGTACCAAAAAGCAACCGAACTTATTTTCTCTTGAACCTATTCATTCACATTTTAAGCCCAAACGTTCACTCTCTTTCAAAGTACTCTCCACTTGCACTAATACACTTGTCTAATCCTTCATTCCACTTTTCAAAAAATTGTTTAAATTCATCTTTTGTGATGCTTGACAGCGCCTACGTTGTTTTTTTCTTTGCCTCTGCAACATCAGCAAAACGCTTTCCTTTCATGCATTTTTTTTCATTCTGGGAAACAAAAAAGTCACACGGGGCAAGGTCAGTTGTGTATGGGGGTGAGCAACAGGGGTCATACCATTTGTGGTCCAATATTGATGATTGCACGAACTTTTTAAACCTTTTCATGTGTTCAGGCCGTGGAAGGATGACCAGAACGAAGTTGGTTCAATTGACATTTCACCAATTTTGAAATGGGAGAACCCTTCAAACACTTGAGTTTTCCCCTTAGCATCATCCTTGTACGACGTTTTTAACATTTCAAGAGTTCCTGTTCTATTTTTTCCGAGCAAAGCACAATTTCACCGCTGCACACTTCACGAAAATCATCCATTGCAAAAACAACACTCACAGAAAACAGTTGTCACTGTAAACTCTGCCAAAGCTAATACGTCTGAACTTCAGTGATGCCACTCAACTGACTGACTCTGGAATGTTCACTCTATGCGCTCCTAGCGGCAAAACCCTGTACTACGAAAGCGCTGCCCACCAAAAATTTGGTTCGGTTTCTTTTGGGTACCCCCTCGTATAAAGTTGAAAAGTAGATGTTCAATTTGTTAGTACAGAATGTGGAGGCTCAATGAGATTGCAGTTACAGAAAGGCATGAACCTTAAAAACAAAAGTCCCGCGACTTCGCAAGAGCCAATAAAAATGGCATAACCCCAGAATGTTACGCAAACTGAGGAGGCTATAATAGACCTATTGCAAACCCACCAACAACTACAAAAGCCACACATACACAAAAAAATCTTGGATAGAAAAACAGCGCGAAAGACGAACACCACAGCAAAGGAACAGAAGACGAGCGCTGTCTCACAACTGAATGTTTATTAAAGAGGGAAGATAATATATGGAAAAAAGAACAAACTAAACACGTGTTGCTACGTGGGATGCAGGCACACAATCTCACTCTCATGTAGATAAATGGATGGCTTAGTAACACATAACCTAGTTTTTTTCCTCATGTGGTAGGCCTCCATTATCTCACGTGTTAAGCGGGCCGGGTGCTTATAAAGGATATCAGAATAGTGCAGTGAAGGATAACAAGATTCGCAGTCACGGACGTGGTCAACGAGATTAGTAGATTTGTTAGCGTCTAAGTTATTTGCATGCTCTTTCAAACGTGTATTAATGCACCGCCCCGTCTGCCCAATGTACACTTGTCTACGTGACAGTGGGATTTTATAGACTACACCTTCAGCACACGGCACATGCTTAACCCCATATGTTGGTTCATGTTCGTTGTGATGCTCAGCTTTTGTTTCCAAAATAGCATGAACACTTTGAAGTTTTTTAGGTGCAGAAAAAACAACCTCTATGCTATATCGTTTTGCCACATTTTTAAGATTGTGTGACAGGCGGTGTACATAAGGCACAACGGCAAACGTTTTCCTTTCCTTTCCTTTTTCCGCACAAGGTACCAAGGCTGGACTTTTAAGCTTTTTGGCTATCTTGTTGCAACCTAACAATAAAACACCATCCGGGTAGCCAGATGCCTTGAGTCTTCCAATCTGATCATTGAAGCTGCCGATTACGATATGCTTACAAGATTTTGATAAAGCAGACATAAGAGATTCCTGTTTTTACTATCTTAGAGTGATGCTATTTAAAATTTAACAATGGTTTCTCTGCCCTAGGTAGGTATTCCCAGCAGATATGGCCCGTCTCAACAGCCAAACGCAGATCCAGAAACTGTAGCTTGCTATCACTGGTGACTTCAGTGGTGAAAGTTAGAACAAGAGCATTTTCTTTAAACAATTTAAGTACATCAGTCATGTGCCTTGAAAAGTTAGTTTTTTCAACAAAAATTAGGAAGTCATCAACATATCGAAATATGCGCAGCGCCACGCTCCCATGATGAAGAACAGTTTATTAGAAGGCGTGGCATTTCTGTATCTAGCTTCCTCGAGTTGCTCTCTTTGTACCTGAAGGCTATGTTCGTTGAATGGGAAGGAAAGTTCTATATCCAAAGAGCGGGTGTTTGCATTGGATCTAGGGTAGCACCTGTGTTAAGTGATATTTTTTTTTTGTCCTTTGTTGATCGTGGCATTGAAAATCACATGTCGGGCATGGCGCTGCGCATATTTCGATGTTGATGACCTTCTAATTTTTGTTGAAAAAAACTAACTTTTCAAGGCACATGACTGATGTACTTAAATTGTTTAAAAAAATGCTCTTGGTCTAACTTTCACCACTGAGGTCACCAGTGATAGCAAGCTACAGTTTTTGGATCTGCGTTTGACTGTTGAGATGGGCCATATCTGCTGGGAATACCTACCTAGGGCCGAGAAACCATTGTTAAATTTTAAATCGCATCACTCTAAGATAGTAAAAACAGGAATTGTGGTCTCATCTCTGATGTCTGCTTTATCAAAATCTTGTGAGCATATGATAATCGGCAGCTTCAATGATCAGATTGGAAGACTCAAGGCATCTGGCTACTCGGATGATGTTTTATTGTTGGGTTGCAACAAGATAGCCAAAAAGCTTAGAAGTCCAGCCTTAGTACCTTGTGCAGAAAAAGGAAAGGAAAGGAAAAAGTTTGCCGTTCTGCCTTATGTACACCGCCTGTCACACAATCTTGAAAATGTGGCAAAACGATATGGCATAGAGGTTGTTTTTTCTGCATCTAAAAAATTTAAAAGTGTTCATGCTATTTTGGAAACAAAAGCTGAGCATCACAACGAACATGAACCAACATATGGGGTTAAGCATGTGCCGTGTGCTGAAGGTGTAGTCTATAAAATCCCACTGTCATGTAGACAAGTGTACATTGGGCAGACGGGGCGGTGCATTAATACACGTTTGAAAGAGCATGCAAATAACTTAGACGCTAACAAATCTACTAATCTCGTTGACCACGTCCGTGACTGCGAATCTTGTTATCCTTCACTGCACTATTCTGATATCCTTTATAAGCACCCGGCCCGCTTAACACGCGAGATAATGGAGGCCTACCACATGAGGAAAAAAACTAGGTTATGTGTTAGTAAGCCATCCATTTATCTACATGAGAGTGAGATTGCGTGCCTGCATCCCAAGTAGCAACACGTGTTCAGTCTTGACCTTTTTTCCATATATTGTCTTCCCTCTTTAATAAACTTTGAGTTGTGAGACAGTGCTTGTCTTGTGTTCCTTTGCTGTGGTGTTTGTCTTTCACGCTGTTTTTCTATCCAATATGTTCCACCAACTCGCCCGTTTGGCTATAGTGTTGATCGTAACGCAGGACAAGCTATGACACCGTTCTGGTCATACATGCTTCAAGAACCTAGTTAGGGGGTCAAACTATGGACTATAATCAAAGAATTGAGTGGCATTTCTATGGAACACAAACAAAGATTGCTAGAGAACAGCACTGTGAAGCTTAATTGGTTCACAACTCGAATAAGAAGAAACAACAGCCCAATGTGCCTGAACAAGTCCCTGCATATCTCTTATTCTCCTTTACTCTCAATTCCCTTCCACCACTGCAGATACCAAGGTAAAGCTCGCCACTGTGACATGTAAGTCCTTGATCAGTAATAGATGCTCAAGACAGAGAGTACAGCATACATAGATATGCAGGAACACCATAAATCATGAAAGTATAGAGTGACAAATAGGGGCAGACATAAGAGAGAGAGGGGAGGAGGAGGGGCTGTCACATCCACTCAACAAAAAATTTCCTGCAAGGAAACCATGGAAATCCATTCTTTTTAATGACGAAAATAGACATGCACTCCTAAAATAGGGCCACCTCCTACAGGATTTGCTGATAAATATGCACCAGGTACAGGAAAACCGATTGCTTTAAAAGCCAAGGCAATAACTCAAAACACCAAGTACGGCTTCAAATAAAGTGAACATGCTCAGACACAACCATATGAAGAGACCTGACCCAGTAAGCTATTAGGTGCATAGAAATACGTCTTCTGATAGAAATGACAAAAAATCCAGCTGATAAACTCTGAAAATTTTCTTCAACTTTGGACACTCAGCCATTTGAGATTGCGGTACACAGGTTACAGTGCTTCCTCTCTAGTTCCCTGAGAAACAGTTTGCAAATGAGTACGGTACATAAAGTGCTTAGCTTACATGCTGTTACAAGCCCACGAGAGAGAAAAGCAGAAAGCTACTGCAGGGAACATTAATAATACAGTTCAGACGTCAGTAAAAGTACCGCAATTCAATACGCATGCACTTCAATCTAGGGTTCCACTAATTACCATAGACACTACAGACATCAAATATTTTAGACACACTACTGAGGTGAGAGTAATTTTAAGGTAAGTGGCCTCTCTCTCAATGAACCACATTCTAAGCAAATCAACCACAAAAGCTATAGCAATAAGTAAGCTACAAAGAGACCTCTTAGATTCCATTATGATTAGAGAGCATTTGCAACACTTGACAACCTTTGAAGAACTACCATTTTCTTCCTTAAAACCAGAACTGTGAGAAAGAGGTGAGTAATCACAAAATCTGAATGATGTGGGTAAAAGCAAAGCATTACTATGCCAGAACTAGTCGGAATGCTGTCCTCAAAACAGTGCATCAAGCACTGCAACAACTTCGCTTTCCCTAGTAGGTACGACCTTTTAGTTTAATTCATACGATCCTCTCATATTTTCCTGCACTGTCAGCTGCTGCATGGTGGGGAAAAAATTGAAGTAAAGCAGTTACTAGAAAAAAAATGAAACAGTACTGGTAGCTTAAGACTGACGGCGTGCAACCAACTGGCACACAGACCCCAGCAAATGTTAAATGGCAAAGACGACACTGGCAGCAGTTCAAACAAGAGGACTGCTCCCTATGCTGTCAAAATGCCTGGCAACTAGCGTGACACAAATTGGCCCCCATGTCAAAAAGACGATTGAAACTGCCAATGGGAATAAGTGATTAAAGGATGCTAGAGGTGCCAGCATTTAAAATCTGTCAAAAGAAATGCCATAAACGCCACATGCAAAATGGCCCCCATGTGCTGTTTTTGTGGTGAGAAGCAATGCTCAAGAGGGACTACTGTCCAACATCTCCATGCAGTGTAAAAAAGAAAACGAATAGTAGAGGCCTGTGCAGTCTAAACAAAGAATTCTAGCGAATGTTTCTATACCGTCGTGAACTTCTCTCCAGTTAACATGGGCTGACGATGGGGTTTGTCACCGCCAGACCTTAACCACAAGTTTTACTCGTGCTTCCTTAATGGAAACTTCCTGCGAAGATTCTAAAGCGGCGCAGCGGCGACTCTATACAGCTTTTAAAGGGGTGCAGGATTCCGCACGCGAAACCTGCGTAACGTCGCGGACACTGCGCAAGCAGCTGCCCGGATTAAGGCGGGTCAGATCGTGCTTCACCCACCGTCACGATCTGGCGACTTCACGGTTCAGCTCAGGTCTCAGAGCTAGGAACATGCTGAGTTTTCGGTTGCCCGGTGGTTAAGAGTATGGGGAGCAAGCATCGATGCGCTGGACGGGTGATCAGCCGAGGATTAACGACCTCAAGAGCGTTATCCTTTTACGTCACCCATTTGGACGCCTCCATGAAGGAAGCGACAAATAACGGCGCTCAATCATGAAACCGGGACAAGGCCCAATCCAATCAAGCCACAGAGACTCGCAAACGCAATCCTCGTGCTGAAGTAGGACGTGGATCGCGACGAGAAAAAGTGTTCGATGTAGTACACGAGACATGCAGGAGCCGCACTTCGTCTACGCGTTTACCACTTCCGTCGCAGCAGCGCCTAACAAACATTCGATCGAAATGAAAGGCCGAAGCTCACTTCATAAAGGTCTAACGTTCCATGCAGCAGCGTTCAGCGTCCGCAGCCGTCCACAACAGCTTTCAAACGTTTCTGTTCTCTGCTCTTGCGCAATATAAACATAACTTGAAGGGGAGGGGGGATTTGTGACTAACAGTACGAACAGCAAGCAGCAAGTGGCCGATGCAAAGCAGCCGTAGTGGCACGGGTTGACTTACTTGAGACGCGTGCAGCAGCCACGACAGCTTGGAAGCGACGCTCTGGAACTTTAACACATCATTCCAGATGACACGTGCCGCGGATAGCCACAGTGACGGTGGTCGGGCGGATTTCAAAAAATATGACTGAATTCGAATGCGACTATTGCTACAGCCGTAGCAAAACGAAGCTCAACACTCCATCAAACATGGCTGTCTGCAGCAACCTGACACCACCTAACGGTGGGAAATGGTACGCGCTCAGGCGGAAAATGTCGCTCGGCTCCCAATGAAAGCTCCTTGTCCAATAATTAGTAATTAGTAACTCCTTCTTACTTGTAGCGAAAGTTGTTACCAGATCGGCGACTAACAAAATTAACCCACTGGCTTGTTTTCCCGAGATATGCAAAGTTTTTGCTTGATTTGCTTTTTCCGCGAGGACACACTCACCATGCGCCCACCGTGACCACGCTAACGACCTTCTCAACTGTTTCAATTTAAGCCTAAAATTACTACGCCTAACTATAGTAAACTAGAATATTCACTATACGCCTAACCTTAGCACTCGTCAGTTCCAAAGTGGTTTTATGTTTCCTACGCTGCTTCAGCGTCTTTTTTTTTTTGTTTTTTGTTTTTGGCCAATGCTTTGGCGCCCTTTTTCGAACGCTGTTTCAACGGATGTCATTATCACTGGGACCGTGGCTCATTTTGCTCCGCCGCCGCACCACAGACGACGCGAACACCCGACTTGTTCTGATCGAATCGAGCAAGTAATCCAAACAAATTCCGTATAAGCAAACACCGTATTTTCGATATGTAAGTCGCGATTTTTTTCCCCGAAAATTTTGTCAGAGCTCCTTATCTTGTGGCATGGAAGAAATCCAGGCCGTGGTGGCCACACCTGGTCCGATCCCGGAGAGGTGTCCGGGAGCTGCGCGATGTCAGCGCATGTTAAGAGGCCCTGGTCGTCGAAATTAATCAGGAGCTCAAAACTATGATGTCGTTCACAGCCCATATATGTCACTTCGGGACGGTAAACCAATTTACAATTTTTTCATGACAAAATATCGGGTGGGAGGCGAAGGAAAACGCCAGAGCCGGAATGTTTCGAGCCACAACTGCGCGCTATCTTCTGTCATGCAGAGTATCTGCATTTCTAAAGCACTCAAAAGTAACATAAGATTTTCTCGCAAAAGCGAAACTCAGCTAGCTCATACGCTTTTATAGACAGCCTAATTCTGAGGGAGGAAAATGTGTTCATATAAAAATGGTAGCTTGCCAGTAACAAGTTTTAATTTTCGAGCCGATCTAGTTCACGTCATTTCCGTCCGCCATGGCCTCTTCATTGCATCGATCGCAGTAGCGCGGGCTTCACGGCCTGGACGCCGCAGCCGGCAGCCCGATCGCCACCTGCAACGCTGCGAAGTAATTTTTTCACTTTTGGTCTTCATACCAATAAAATGTTGTATCACCACCAACACCATACGGGCTTCACATCTGTCGCATCGTGTCTTATTTTTCGCTAACCATGGCGTCGCCCGCGAGGCGAGAAAGTTAATTACGACGCGAAGTTCAAGCAGCGTGCAGTTGAATTTGCCGAGGAGCATGCATGGTACCGGGCTACAGGAAGGCAGTTTACGGTTAGTGAAAACAATTATCCACGACTGGCGCAAAGCCTGTGCTCCGGACAATGAAGTCGGCCATGAAGGCCACTAAGGCCCCTTCACTAAGGTCACTGTCGTTGCATATTTCCCCTCGCTGCTTCAGCCTCTAAACCTCCTCCTTTCCTTCTCCTACGTCTCTGTTGGTTTTGCCTAAACGCCTTCTGTAAGTGCATATAACATCAGTATGTATAAAAATAAAACATTTTGAAAAAGCACTCAGAATTTAGATTAAATGTACCAGTGTGAGCATTGCGTATAAGGGGATATGGGCATTATACGGCGGCCGCCGCCAAAGTACATTTTCGTCGCAATTTTATTGCGAGAGCAATACTACTCTAGGTTTCGAGCCTTCAGCGTAGCGCGGCGGTAGACACGTCTTACCCGCGTGACGCTGTGACGTCACACCCCATGTCACACACGGGATGCTGCCGAATGGGGTCTCTCGTTTCACATGGACGGTTATGTTAGAATCAGCCTGCTAGGACCCTGGCATTCACGTTAAAGGCACGTTTGGTTTGGTAAAACTTTATTTCCAACAGTAGGAGTCCTGAAGGACACTCGGCTAGGCGCCAGGTGTAGAGGGCAGCTCCCACGTACGTCGGCACAGAGAGCCCGAAGCTCTCTGCCGCCGCGCGGGCCTCCTGGACAGCCCGAAGCTGATCATGTAGTGAAGCACTTTTTAACACTTTGTCCCAATGTTCCATGTTCTTGGCGTAGGCATCGCTGGATGCACAACCACACAGCATATGATTTAAGTCTACACGGTCACTGCGCCGTTCACACATATGTTGTCCGTCGTAGTCTGGGTCGATGTGCTTCATGAGCCAGGGGTTGGGGTATGAGTTCAATTGGAGCAAGCGTAACGTGACTGATTGGCTGCGGGTTAATTTCTTATCCGGGAGGGGAAATACTCGTCTGCCTAGATAAAAGTGCTTAGTGAGCTCATTGTACGTGAATAATTGATCTCTGTACTCGATATGTGGAGTAGCAGGGGAAACCGGGGGGACGCGGTCGATGAGTCCTCGCGCCGCCTCGTGTGCGATCTCATTGAGATTCCGCAGGCCGCCCCCTAAGCTGCCCATGTGTGCCGGGAACCATACGACCATACGATGAAGTGATCGGTGATGTTACTTCCACCTAAGATACGTAGCGTCGTCTTGTCTATCCCGCCCTTGGCGAAAGCTCGAGTGGCTGCTCTAGAGTCGCTGTATACAGTTGTGAAGTTCGAGTCTTTTAGAGCTAGTGCTATCGCTGCTTGTTCAGCTCTGGCTTCTTGGTGTAAAGTGTGAGTGAGTTGCGCGTACGCCCGTGTTCGTCGACTACTGCTACCGAGTAGGCATGCTTTCCCGGTATGTACGCTGCATCCACGAAAGCTGTCTGGTCGGGAAACTGTGCCACGTCCGCAGCGAGGGCTTTGGCGCGGGCGAGTCTTCTTCCTTGATTGTGGATCGGGTGTACGTTTCTTGGGAAGGGGGACACTTTGATTGCTTCTCGCACGACTTTAGGTAACTGCAGGATGTTGTCCCTTTCTACTATGGAGTTCAGGCCGAGCTTGACGAGAATCTCTCTGCCCGCTTTGGTGCTTGACAGGCGTGCAACCTATGTCGTGTGCCGTGCCTCGATGATTTCGGCAAGGGTATTGTGTACTCCTAGCTGTAAGAGCAGTTCAGTGGAGGCATTATCGGGGAGCCCCAACGCTGTCTTGAAAGCTCGGCGTATGTGTACCTCAAGCCTTCTCTCATGTTCCTTTTTCCAGTTGAGCATTGCAGCCACGTATGTGATGTGACAGAATACAAAAGCATGGACCATTTGAATAGCGTTGTCCTCGCTCAGTCCCCTGTGCCTATTCATGATGCGCCGAAACATCCGGATCGCGTTTGTAATCTTGATCGTGATGCTGTCAAGCATCGCCCAGTTGGACCCGTTGCTTTGGATGATTAATCCTAGAATTCGTATTTTGTCGACCGTAGGTATGCGATTTCCATTCCTGTTGTGTAACTCCATGCATGGTGTGTGGTGTCGGCGCCAGTCGTCGGACGGGCGCCCTGGTCTTGGGGGGTGGTAGATGAGTGGCACGTTCATACGGCTTGGTTAAAGCCGGGCTTTATATGGGGGCTGAGGAAGAAGAAAAAGAATAGAAGACGAACGCTCGGTCACCCGCAGCTAATGCTTTCGCTCAATATTGGGTTCAGCAGCGTTGAACCCTTGCAATGTTTTCCCAATGTGATCATCAACGAGCTTTCTACCGAGTGAACGAGTGCGTCTTATACGCCCGTGAGGCTTATCTGTGTTTTTTGTCGCAAAAAAGTATGCGACTTATACACCGAAAAACATTAGAGACGACCTACTTTCCTCTTCTGTGCGAAATTTGAACTCCAGAGATTCAGCGGTTTAACTGGGAGAAGCATTCTATAATGCATATGTAATTGCGGAACAACCGTAATAATAGAATATAACTTAAAAAAGAAACTCCAGTGGTTAACTATGGGCAGTGGTAGGCAGCGTGTGTATTGCTCCGCTTAACAGCAAACAGAATCGGTTTTTAATGTTTAACAATACCAAACAAGCCACAAGTATTGGAATTCTCGCGCTTTTAATTCGCTCTGGAGGTTGGCTTTTTATATGAATAACCAGAAAAGTCCTAACAGCGGACTACTTTCTGTCGCGGATGAATTGTGTGTTTCGCTTACTACATAATTGAGTAACTATAAGTTGTATTCGACTACACACCTTTGCAACGAGGGCTGCCTGGGCGTCGCCGTATTGCTTGCTGTGTTGTTGGGTGCCCATGTCGTCAGCACTCGTAGAAGCAGCAGCGGAACCCGTTTCAGCTCAGAGAGGTAACGTTCCAACATCATCCTCGCCTAATGCAAAGCACTTCAACAGTGTAAATCAGTCATGCGATCAGTGATGCGTCCCCAGACCGGAAGTGACGTCATGAAAAGGCCCAGTGAAACGCCGCACGCTGATCGGCTCGTACATATAATGAAGTTATGTCACGTGGTGTGCGTTGACTGGCTTGGGGCTGCGCGTGGCGAGGAGGAGGACAAAACATCTTCATATATTTAGTCAGGCTGACTCGCAGGCATTGAGAAATTAGGGTGTAGACAAGTCGTATGTGAAAGTACTGAAATATATATGTAGTGGATGCACAGCAACCATAGTTCTGCATAAAGAAACAAAATTCTTATAAAAAAATAAAACGTGTTAGGCAAGGAGACAGGATCTCCCCAGTACTATATATTCACAGCTTGTTTAGAGGAACTCGGAGACTTTGAATGGGAGCAGTTAGGGAGGGTAGATGGAGAACACCTCAGTAATCTGCGATTCGCTGATTACATTGCCTTGCTAAGTAACTCAGGGGAAGAACTGCAAATAATGATTGATGGCCTAGGCAGTAAAAGCAGAAAAGTAGGCTTGAAAATCAATATACAGAAGACTAAGGTAATGTTCAACAGCCTCGGGAAGGAACAGCAGTTTACATTAGGTAGCGGAGCACTGGAAGTAGCAGTCGAATATGTCTACATAGGGCAGGTATAGTAACCGCAGATTCGCACCACGAAAGGGAAATAACAAGGAGGGTCAGATTGTGATGGAGCGCATTTGGCAAGTACTCGCTGATTATGACTAGCAGCTTGCCGGTATCGCCCAATAAGAAAGTATAAAAGTTGCATCCTACTGGTACTCACTTATGGGATTAAATATGTAGGCTAACGAAATGGGTTCTATTTAAGTTGAGGACAACGCGGTGGGCTATGGAACGAAAACAGGTAGGGGTAACGTCAAGAGATAGGAAGCGCGTGCAGAGTAGGTCCTGGAAGTAACTCATATGTTACTGATATTCTAGTGGAAATCAAGAAGAAGAAATGGGCATGGGCAGGACATGTAGTGGGAAGAGAGGATAACCGATGGTCGCTTAGGGTAACAAACTTCATTCCAAGGGAGGGAAAGCGTAGCAGGAGGTGGCAGAAAGTAAGGTGGGCGGATGAGGTTAAGAAGTTCAAAGGGCTCAAGTGGATGCAGCTGGAACTGGGCCGGGTTAATTGGAGGAATATGGGAGAGACCTTCGCCCTGCAGTGGGTATAGTCTGGCTGATGATGACAATGCTCCACTCAGAAGAAAGTATCGAGCGGCTTTATAGCTAAGAAAACGTCAATTGGCTTTGCAGCTATGAAGTGATATAGTCTAAAAAGCAGACCCATTATTATTTTTTTTTCGGTAGTCGATGCTGTTCCTCGCCTTCGTATGCAAGGCCCCACATCGGTGATGAACTAGTGTTTATTCCAATAAGAAGGCATATGTATACAGTGTGTTGTCGCACTGCGTCGTGTGTATGTTGGGTTGTGGCGATCAACGTTTTTAGGGATATAAAAACGTTCGTGGCGATAGATATCGGGTTCTCTCTGCTCTGCTCCACTTCGCAAAGCTCCGACTCGTCTTGGATAACTGCGCTGATAAACAATCCTAATGATTCGTATTCGTTTCACTGACGTAATTTATTGATGTCCAGACAATATGTACTTCTTACACATACGATCAAACGCATCGCATTAAGGAATCGATGCTCACCGTTACAATACTTGCATGCGGCTAGTTTTTCTCCACCTATGGCCGTTCACACGCAAGAAGTGCTTCAGATCACTATATAGCGAACCCTTCTCATTATTTGCCGGCACGCTTGCCGACATGCAGCTTACATCGCTGCTGTTGCAGGTTGCTGTCGTCCTTGCAGCGGAGCTTGTTGGGTTCGATGTCGACCGAAGAGGACCGTCGGCGGCTCTGAGTATTCCTTCGTCTGCAGCATTGCCGTGGGTGGGCGGAACAATTTCTTCGATCATTATCAGCAACATACTGCTACGGAACGATACTATCTACAGGGACCGTCATCAAATCAACTTCAACCAACGAAAGCCACGTACGTGACACGGACCAACCGTACTTAAACGAGTGACACACTGGCTACGTGGGATTTGGGGGCCGGAACGCTTGCCGACGCGCAGCGTACATCACTTCTGTTGCTGCAGGTTAGTCGTAATTATCCAACTCTGCTTTGTAGATTATTGATTGCACTGCCGGCTCCACGTCCCACATGTGCTGTGTCTGTTTGTCGAAAACGAACATCGATAAGGCATTGTGGCAAACGTTTTCGTCTTTTTGCGCATAGGGCTTTGAACCTTGCACTGTTATTACTGCTTTCAGGCGATGTTGAGTTAAATCCCGGCTCACTGGGTGCCAGGGAGCTAGAACTACTTAACGATTTGCAAGAAGGTCAAAATGCTATATTGAGCAAACTAGAGAGCATTGAGACTAGGCTATCAAAGCATCAATCAACGATGGCAGAAATTAACAACAAACTGCGAGTGACAGAAGGCCACATTGCAACGCTACACGATACAGTAAGCAAACAAGAGAGCACCATCACTAACATAACAAAAGAAGTTAGAAGACTGCATGAAAAACACGTCGACTCAGAAAACAGAAGCCGTCGAAATAACCTATAGTCTTTTATGGCATCGACGATGACGAATCTGAGACGTGGGAACAGTCCGAAGATTTGCTCAAAAGTCTTTGTAAAAAAAATTCAGGTTTAGAATTGCACTCAGTAGAATGAGCGCACCGTATAGGTCGCTATCACGAACAGAAGAAAAGGCCGATTATATTGTTACGGACGACAAGAAAGAAGAAGCGGGCAGTGGCGCGGGCAAAAGCGCTCGCGCTAGGCCGGCGAACATTCATTAAACGTCATCTACCATCCTCATCGGTCATGTTCTGTCTCCTGTCTTCATCGGCTTGCCGCTTCGTAACATTTGGTTGGAGGTGCGGCGTACGGCATCCCCATCCTCGCCTTGGAGCATTGACGCCATCTTCAAGCCGGGACCATCACCGAGGGCCCAGGGACATCGCCGAGTCGCTTCGCCCCAGCCCTTCAAGCCCAGACCTGAACAACTACCACCGCCCAGCCCCCAGCCCGGACCTGAAGACAAGGAGAACGGACATACCGATCAGAACCGAGATGGACCCGAAAGACCCGAATGACCCGAAGGAACTGATGGACACGAACACGCAACCCCCGCCCAAGCTGCCGGACGTGACCTCGAGCCATCGGTCCCATGGACTCTGGTGACGGATGGTTGACAGCTCCAAGGGAGGCGGATCACCCACGCATCAGACATCGTACCGGCAAGCCGTTCTATTCTTCCTTCTTCCTCTTCTTCTTCAAGCATCCAGACACGCCCATCATCATGCCATAAAATCATTAACATCGCTAAACTTCCTCGTCCACGATCGGGACGATCGCTCGGTGGCCCCGGGTCATGTTACGGACGACAAGCAAGAAGAAGCGGGCAGTGGCGCGGGCAGGAGCGCTCGAGCTAGGCCCGCGAACATTCATTAAACGTCATCTACCATCGTCATCGGTCATGTTCTGTCTCCTGTCTTCATCGGCTTGCCGCTTCGTAACAATATAGTCAATTTCGCCGCCTACAAAGTCAATTTCGCCGCCTACAAAGAAAACTCCAACGTTCTTTCCAGTGCTAATAAGTTCAAAGGAACTTATATAGCGTCGAGCAAGACTACTCATCTTAAACAAGAGATATTCGGAAACGGCTTTGGCAATATGCGAAGGCCAATAAAGCGGGAGAAAATAGTCGCGTCAAATTAAGCATCGATAAATTAGTTGTAGATGGCAAGATGTTTAGGTGGGACAAAGAGAAGAAAGTTGTCCCATTCATCAAAAATAAATGACCCAGACAAGGGAAAAGAGGGCATGACAAATTTGATTTGACTGCGATAACAGTCAATTGTAGAAGCGTCGTAAACAAAATTGACGACCTTGCTGCTCTTATCAGTTCTGTACAAGCCGATTTAGTCTTTGGGACCGAATCGTGGCTGGATTCTTCTATCAAAGACAGTGAAGTGTTTCCGCGTGACTTCGTTGCTTATCGGAAAGATAGGTCTCGCATGGGTGGTGGCGCCTTTCCTAGTTAGCCGCTCTTTAAAGTCATCTGATCTAGATATAGGCCAGGACGATATAGAATCCGTGTGGTGTAAAGTAACAATGTTGAACTATTCATCATTTACCGCCGAAGTGTTCTACCGACCCCCAAACTCGTCTATCACCACGCTGCAGATTTTACAAGAAATGATTTCCGAAGCCTTTTGTCATACTTTACTGCTAGCCGGTGGCTTTAATTTGCCTGACTTGCAATGGCATGACGGAGCTTGTGAGTATGCAGCTGGTGGAAGCTTAAACTTGGAAATGAAAAGTATTGTAGATTCATTCGGTTTAACGCAGTACGTGACTGAATCTACTCGTGAAACTAATACATTGGACCTATTTTTATGTAACTCGCCAAGTATGGTAAAGATTGTGAATGTCATTCCGGGAATAAGTGACCACCATGCTGTAGTCGCAAGTATTAAAACCAAAAGTAGCAAACAAACAAAACACGTGACCAGAAAAGTGTACCTATATAATAAAGGGGATTATGCCAGCATGTCAAGGAAGCTTTTTGATTATTTACCGGTCTTTGAATGCCTCTCTGATGATTGTGACATTCATGAATTAAGGATTAATTTTAAAGAAAAACTAAAGAAACTTAGCGATACCTACATTCCCAGTGTCGAACATACCGGACTTAAACCGCATATGAAACCATGGATGACTACGCGTGTCTTAAAAATAGTTAGGAAACGAAGGCGTATATTTAAAAATTATCAGAAAACTAAAAGTATTCGTCACTTTGAAAATTTATGTGCTGCAACCTCTGAGTGCAAACGGAATATAAAGGATACAAAGGGACGCTATTTTAAAAAAAAACTAACGAAATAAAATTGAACGCCAAGGCTTTCTGGAAGTAAATGAAAGAATATGGAGCAGATCCAACGGGAATCAGCGAAATAGTCTTTAATAATGAGGCGTTATTAGATGATACTGAAAAGGCTACTTGCTTGAATAACTACTTCCGGTCGGTATACTTACCAAAACACCGCTGCAGTCCCTTACATCAAATAAGTGCTGTTCAGGCTATGAAACCAGTAGAGCTATCTGTGAATGGAAACAGAGTACTAATAAATAAAATTAACAATAATAAGGCAAGCGGACCAGATGGTATTTCTCCTCAAATTCTAAAACATTGTGCTGAACCTATTTCTCTTTATCTCTATGTAACCTACAGCAAGTCGCTATCTTGCGGTGCCCTTCCAGACGATTGGAAAATTGCGCACATTGTTCCCATTCATAAGGGGGGGGGGGGGCAAAAAAAAAAGAAGTCGCTGATTATAGGCCTATTCCACTTACATCCATACCGTGCAAAGTAATAGAGCACATTTTATATAAAGAGATAATAACACACTTATCGGCAAACAACTTACTGGCTTCAGAACAACATGGGTTCCGTAATGGCTTATCTTGCACGACACAACTTATTGAATTTTATCATCACCTTGTATTTAATCTTGACAAGGGTGGCCAAATCGATTGCATTTTCCTGGATTTTCATAAGATGTTTGATTCTGTTTCGCACACATTGCTTTTAAGAAAACTTGCTGCATGAAATATTAATCCTACAATACTTGCCTGGATCGAAAGTTATTTATCTTCCCGCCGACAGTGCGTGGTATTAAATGGAATGAAATCTAGTTTTGTAGATATAACATCAGGTGTCCCACAGGGCTCAGTTTTAGGACCACTTTTGTTCTTAATATATATAAATGACATTTTTTTTTTTTTTTAAGTCGATATTTATTGCCTCAGGGCATCAGTAGGTTATGAGATGAAGGATGAATAAATGATTAAATGAATGGAAAAAGGTTGGCTGATTTTATGAAGTCCAGAAGTGAGCGATGATGAGGTCCCTGCGTCCAAGTGACGTATGAGGCAGGATTGGTTGCTGAAAGGCCAGCTATTCTCAGGTGCCGGATTCGTGTTGGCTTGAGTGCTGGGCAGTCCCACAGCAAGTGGTGGATGTCGGCCTCGACATCTTCGTTGTTACAGATCGGGCATCCTGGGCGAGCATATAAGTGTTGGAAGTATGACCACGTCCTAGTTACTGCTGGTGTAAGGGCAACACCGACCCGGATCCTCCTAAGCGCAACCTCCTCTACACGGGTAAGACCGCGGGGAAGGGATATCGCACACGGAGGGATAAGTGCACGTGTGCGGCGCCGGAGGCGCTCCTTTCTTGACAAAAGGAGGGTAGCGTCGTCGACTTCGAGAAGCCGTGGGATTGATGCGTCTTGGTTCACGAGGCGGGTTGCAAAATCAGCTTGACTTTGGGAAGGCAGCAGATCCCGTGGGACCCACTCAATGCGTATTGACTGTGGGATGCGCGCCGCAAGCTGGTGGATGTCCTGGCAAATTTTAGGGCAGCGGCTGACACGTCGGAGCTGACGTACTGCTTGTAGTGCGTCAGTGCGGATGACAATGTGGGCTGTAGGGAGCATGGTTATAGAAGTCATGGAGCAGAGTGCCTCTTGAACTGCCACAAGCTCAACGCAGAAAGATGTAAGTGGTTCTGAAAGCTGAAACGTAGTTGTCTGATTCAGGCTAGGTCTCCGTGGACAGTGGATTGCCGTTTTGGCTTCACAGCCTTGCAGGCTTCCATCTACGTACACTACTATGGAATCTTGAGGCAGGTTAGTATCTTGCTCTTCAAATCTCTGGCGTAGCAACGATGCAGAGTTGGCAGACGTCGGTCTGCGGATGTCAGTTGGCTTGTTGTCTCCTAACTGTATAAATTTCCAGGGAGGGAGAACTGGCGCAGGTGGCTGAAGAATAATGTGTGACGTTGCATACGCCCTCAGTGCTTGCGTTGAATGTGACAAAGTGGCCTTGAGTCTGCGAGCATCTCGGCGCTGCTGCACCAGTTCATCGATGGTGTTGAGCTGCGCATTCTCCTGTAAAGCTACGACCGGTGTGATTCGTGGAAGGCATGTTATGGTCCTCATAGCTTCTCGATTTACGGTTTCAAGGCGATCCCATTGTGCCCTTGTAAGATGCTGGAACTGGGCCTGATAAACAATACGGGGCTGCAGAACCGCCCTCACTAACTGGCGTGCAACAGACGATCCAGCGCCACCCGTTTTAGGTGCAATTCTTCTTATTAAACTTATAGTTTAAAGTGCTTGCTTTTTTGCCTGAGAGAGCCAAGCAGTCGCTGATCCTGATTGGTGAATTGTTAAGCCCAGAATTTTCAGGCTCGAACTTTCTTGTATTGGGGTGCCTGATAGAGAGAGACGAATTGGATTTGAGGCAAGTTTACGGCGTCCCCAGCGGTTGGCGACTGACATGTATGAAGTTTTACACACAGAAAGTTGAAGGCCAATGGAGGATGCGTAATCAGAGGTCACGTCTAATGCTGACTGAAGGGCGGCCTCTTGAGTGAGAAGATCATGGTGAGTGCTCCATACCGTGATATCATCTGCGTACTGCAAAAACTTGATTTCAGGGATATCATGTAAGCGCCACGCCAATGGGATGAAAGTAATATTGAATAACGTCGGAGACAATACTGATCCCTGGGGCACGCCACGTAGTGAAACGAATGAACCAACAGTGTCACCACTGAGGCGTATTGCAAATTTTCGTCCGTCCAAAAATGATGCGACAAAAGTGCGTACTCTCGGAGGGAGATGGAGCATGTCAATGGCATTCAGGATTGCAGCATGACTGATGTTGTCATATGCCTTTTCAACATCCATTGCTAATATGGTACGTACATCGCGGCTGCGGGTAGATGACAGAACTGCTGAGGCCAAGACAGCCAACCCGTCCTCTGTACCTATGTATGGACGAAATCCAATTTGAGCAAGGTGATAAAAACCGTGCTGTTCAAGCCACCAAGAAAGTCGTGTGGCTAGCATTTTCTCTGCGAGCTTGCAAAGCGTTGATGTTAAGGAGATTGGTCGCAAGTTGGCGAGGTCCGTTGGAGGCTTCCCAGGTTTGGGAATAGGGATCACGACAGCGGTTTTCCAGCTCTCGGGTACGACACCATCAAGCCACACTTTGTTTATGGTGTCTAGTACTTGAGGAAGTGCAGCAGTACTGAGGTTTTTGTAAACCTCATACTGAATTTTGTCCAGGCCGGGCGCTGTTTTCCGTTTCGCATCGTCAATTGCAGCCAGCAGCTCGCACATCGAAAAGGGGCTCGCAATTCCATCTGCGTCGGCAGCAGATGGTAATTTCCATGCGTCTGCAGGGATACCTGCCAAATTAAGCTTTACAGCTGAAGGAGGCAGTATATCGTATTTTGGGAAAAATTTTCGAGCAGCTTCTTTGGCGAAATCACCCGGCGACAGATTAGCCGCAAAGCATGCTGTTGCTGCTGCGTCAGTAGAACGACGACCATGTTCCATTGCACGAAACGTTCGCCATAGTGAGGCATTCGATGATTTATCAGAAAATTGTTCACACCATGCATGACATTTGTTCCGGAATCAATTCCAGTATACGGTTGTTTGGCGATGACTGTGTTTTATATAGACAAATTAGAAATCAAGACGACGTTGCCCTGTTACAAAGTGACTTATCATGTGTTCTTGAATGGTGTTTTAAATGGAAAATGAAGTTAAACACTAAAAAATGTGTTCATGTTACGTTTGCACGTAAAAAACATAAGTTAGCCTCAGAGTATAGCATCAGCGGTATTGTAGTGACACAAAAAGTGGCGCATAAATACTTAGGTGTGACACTTACAGCCGACTGTTCATGGAATACACATGTGGATACCGTAGTTGCAAAAGTCGCCAGGACCTTAAACTTTATACAGCGAAATCTGAAACACGTGCCGCCTTGATTGAAATCAATAGCCTGCTTAACCTACGTTCGACCACTGCTCGAATACGCTTGTGACGTATGGGACCCTTGGCAAACAACACCGAGCAATAAAATTGAAAACATCCAAAATAGAGCAGCAAGGTTTGTCCTGTGTCGGTACTCGAGAACTGATAGCTGCACCGTCATGAAAAATGAATTAGGATGGATGGGAAACCCTCTACTCTCGAAGAAGGAAATTACGACTTAAACTCTTGTACCAAATATATCACAACAAAACAGGCATTCGAAAGGGCTTACATAGGCCACATTATGTCTCTGCTCGCACAGATCATTGTTTTAAAATTTTGGAATACCGTGCCGGAACTATAACATGTATGCCAGTTCCTTTTTAGTTCGATTCATCAGTGAATGGAATCGGCTTTCAGGTCATCAAGTGTACTCCGTAAAGGAAGATGTGTTTTTCCCCACTCTGTAACCTCCCTGGTGTAGCGCCCTCGGGCTAAGCGGGGTAATCATTGAATAAATAAATAATGAAGATAATACCGTCGATCCCGGACATATCTAACAAGATGTACCGAATTGTTGATTAAGTTGAACACACCGAATAACCCCTTCAAAACACCATGCACATGTATATAGGAAAGATGTCCACGTTTATCGAACTCCTGTAAAGGAGAACATTCGATATATCGAACTTCACGTCTTTCCACTGTAAGGGTCGCGTCTTCTAAGACGCCCGTACGAACAATTTACGCGCGCGGAGCTGAGTGCGCTGCGCCGCCGTGGTCATTTTCTGGGTATTCTAATGCTGTAAAATCGCTTAACGAGGGGACCTCGAGACCGATAAAAAGTGCCCTTCGCTCTGGCCGTTTGTTTTCAACGCGACATCGGTGTTACGCGAAGAAGCCAAAGTTCGATGCTCTGTTATGCGGTGAAGCCAGCCTAGATGACCAAAGGCTGGTGGCGGCTATCGTGTGGCCTGATTCGCTGCTGAAGGAGACGAATAAATAGAGTTTAGCCTATTTATAGTACATTGTAAACGTTTATTGTGCGCCAGGAACAAAATTAGAGCACTCATGATAATCGGCTGCTTTTCCCGAAGAACAATCAACAGCAGCTTTCATGTCACTCCAACCCCATCGGTGCTTGTACTACGCGAAGCGACAAATGAGGTGCGAGTAGCACCAGCAATAACTCTCCGATCTGTTTCTACCAAGTATTTGGAGCGCGCACTCGACTCCACGTAGCGGCACCAGGACGTGCGCCCGGCGCGCCGCTATTTTTGACGCCTGGTGCAAGGTGGTGCTCGGCCCGCAGGTGATTGCACGTGCGCCTCGCGGCGGTTGGCTGCCAGTATGCCGACGGGCAGCCCGTCGCTCCTGGAAGTGCGCCTCTAGAGCGGGTACACCATATTCATATGCTTCTGGATCACAGTGGACCTCATCTGATGACAGGTTCTTATATATCGAATTATCCATATATAGAACTATTTCGCGTTCCCCGTCGAATTCGATATAACCGGGATCGACTTTACCGTGAATTGTGAATACATATATGAATTTCTTGTGCTTGCTCTTCCAAAACATATCTGGCAAGATTTCACAGCTATATAAATTGAACTTTTTCCTTAGTTTTCCTTGCGCAAGTCACACACGGACAAAAAGGGGAGGACGAGATACACACAGTGCTGACTTACAACTGACCTTACAACTTACAACTTACAACTCACGACTTACAACTTACAACTGACTGACTTACGCTGACCACAAAAGTCTTTGTGGTTTTCTGCCGTGCTCACCGAGGGGTGTTTAGCGCTGTGTGTGTCTCGTCCTCCCTTTTTTGTCCGTGTGGAACTTGCACTCTTCCCCCTTGCGATGAAACAACTAGCCCGCAACGTTTTGTTTTGTTCATCAGTTGGTAGCGCAAATATATCTGGCATATAATTATTGCATGCCCATTTCGAAATTAAAGATTCGGTTAACAGCCAATGTCGCAAACAATTGAAGGCTTGCAAGAAGAAGAATCTGGGGCAAAAGTCTTCGTGGTTTTCTGCCATGCGCACCGCGGGGTGTTTAGCCATTGTGTTCGATTTTTAGGCTTGCTTGTCGTCTTCAGCCTGGCACATTCATGTGACCTTCATGTCACCCGTCCCCTTCCTCTCAGCACGAGTGCCTGAAGGACGCTGTTTTAACAGGCAGAGACTGGCGCTCGATTACCTGGCTGGGTGACACAGGTTTGACCACTTGTCCTTGTCCTTGCGCAAAAAAAAAAAAAAAAAAAAACCCTGCATCAAAATCAATTACCAACTCGCCCAACAGGAAGTTTTAATGAAGTAAGGTGAGGAATGAAATAATGTTTCCTTCGAGATGGCTTTTTCTGACCTGGGAGTCGTAGTCCTATGACCTGACAAGAAAAATAAGAAGGCGGAGCAACAGGAAAGTAAAATTACAGTCGATTTGTATATAGAACTGAGCGGCTCGGAGCTGAGGTCGAGGGAGCATTGCTCGTGCCCGTCTGCCTTAGGAACGACGGAAGCTGCTTTTGCCTGCTACATTATTCCCCTATTACGCCCTATCAGTGTAAGGTGTTAAATCATTGGGGACACTTAAGGTCATCCTTTTAGAGTTTGGTGATTGCACGATCGATGCTGTTTGAAAGCAAGCTGTGCCCCTTGTCTGCGGTATGCCGCGGGCTGTTTATGAGTAGCGCCGCTTGACGCTCTTACAAAACTGTGACGTCATCAAGCATGGTTTTAGCCGTAAAATTTCTTGTTTGGCAGCGTGAGCCGCGAGTCTTAGGAGGCTATATTTAATATTACTTTGCGAGACAAGTAATGCGTCCTCAACTGTGATGCCTGACCCATATAATCTTGACGTTGAGAAGAACTTCTGACGCAACTTTCGCCGATATCTGTTAGCAACGAGAAATTGCCGGATTAGCTCTTTAATATCTGCAACTACCGTATATGGCTGTCGTAGCTCTTTTTTTTTTTATTATCGCGTTCAAGTCGCGAAGTGTTACAGTTAAATAAGATACGCGAGGGTGGCATATAGTGACTTCAACAGCCTAATATTTGGTTGCGATCTTGGTTTTGTGAGTTCATTCTGGTCGAACAATAGCAACACCCCCGTAGACTCTACCGGTTGCTCCCGGATGCGCCATAAATGTGTAACTGTACTAGCTGCAATCAGGTCTACAGATGTACTTTTGTTGCTGAAACTACGTATAAAATTTGGACGACGCTTGAGTTTAGCTTCGAGTAGAACGCAACAAATTGAGGAGTTGAGCTACCGTGTATTGGTGACGCTAGTTACCACCCTGTGTTAACTGTTGCTGCAATGCAGTGTTCCTGCATAGCAATGTGACGCGGTCGCACAAGGTCGCATAATTATATAGTACTGAACTCAGGCCTCTTTTTGTGATGTAGAGGTGGCGTCCCTTGCTGATGAGCCAAAGGACCGCTGTGCGATTGTCCGCTCGACCACTTTATATTGCGGGAACATTGATTCTCTCATTACGCGAAAAGTGGGCGGCGTTTTTACCCGAGAGATGGCTGAAAAATACGTCACGAGCAAGGGAACTGCAATGAAAACGATTAGAATAAACTGATGGAGTTCAAATTGGTTAAGCCTGGACATGGGTAACGAAAGTTACCAAACGAATTGCTCACGTCTGACACGAACGTTCTCGTCGCCGATGCACTGGTTGCAAACCGTATACGGTGTGATTGCCGATTCGGGGCGTCTTCCTGGCGTCTTGTTGTTGTTTACAAATAACATATGCACATACCCACACAGTGGCATCAGCCAAGAATTGGGCAGCAGAAAAAAAGTTTAGATGTATACTTACATGATTAAAAAGAAAACGATTGGAGGGGTAGAGGGAAGGAACCGAAAGGTAAATAAAAAAGGAAAAGTTATAACGCAACACGGGAGACTGACACTGGGAATTTTAGAGCAAGTAATATTAAAAACATCTAGAAAGGCAAATGGTTTCATTTCTGTAAAAAAAAAAAATCGCATCATGTCAATAACAGACCTGTGACCGTGGCCAAGCATGGTGGCGCTAAACGATCATAATATCGGGCTACTTAAACTGAGGACAAGCTGTCGCAATGGCGTTTCCAACAATCGTCTTCTCAACGTGGTGAAACGACAGCGGAACAATAAAAAGTGATGTGATTTCTTTTCCCCGTGAAATTCGCAAGCGGGAGAAAGTGCCAAACAAAAGCCGTGAAGATAAAAATTTAGGAATGGGATACGGCTTCTTCTTCTTCCTCCCTACTTTTGTCTTTTTCTTCTTGGCGTTTCCCGAATCTTCTTGCGCAAATTGACCGGCTTCTTTTTCTCCCCCATCTTCTCTCCTCCATTCTTATTCTTTCCTTCTTTTGTAGCTAGGAGCAACTAATTAATCACACTCACACACCTTCGTCTTTCTTTATTACTTCCATGTACACAAATGTACACTAGTTGCCATGGTTACGGCGCATGCGCAGTAGTGACTAGCGACGCTTATCTGAAATGTGCCGCTGACTAGCTTAGTATAGCTTTCGCTAAAAAGGATCCCAGTGGTGCGCTTAGATCTGCTTTGGTGCAGTAATGAGAAAGCATACGTACGATCCTTGCGGTGGTTTCTCAATCTATTTAAAGACTGTCTTTTAGATGTGTATTCATTGCGAACAAGCTCCCCGTTCTGGGAGCCTAAACGTCAGCGTCGTCAAAGATCATTTTACTGTATTGTGTCACTGCTTCTTAATATGAGTTATAGTCCATGTTTTATTTTGCCTCAGTGAGGAGGGCACAGGCAGGATTAGTGTCCAAGGACATAAACGTTCTTTTTTTCAGCATACTTGCAGTGCTTTACCTTTGCGCCCATCATGAAAGGGGAAGAAATCTGAACCGACGGGAACACTCAATATCATATGAAGAAAGGTGGCCGTTTTTGGAATTGCACAATCATGATTTTTATTCTTGTCGGGAACAGAGGAGACGTGGGGCGATGAAGAGCGGAAAAAGTTGAATACCACATGAAGTTGTAAATTTTCACCAAACGTTTCCACACAGCTTATAAACCAGCAGAAAGAAGGCATAGGAAAAAATAAAAGAAATAGCCCTGTAGTTGGCGCTGGTGTTTTGTTTTTGTTCCATGGCTTGCATTGACTAAACGCTTCTATTTCAGCTGAAGAGACCGGCCTGAGTCCACGGCACCAAATCGTTCGGAAAAAAACATTTTTCCATCATCCAAAATGCAGCGCTAAGTATCGGGATCAAAGTGACGACTTTGTGTTCAAAGGCTAAATTCCCTAGCTACCTTTTACCGCGACACGTTTTTGCTCATTCACAAGAATTGAATTTCAATTAAAAAAGGTTCTTATCTTAATTGAAAAAAAAGTAAAAACAATCTAAACTTGACTAAAATATTAACGCAGAAGAGCAGAATGTATTTATTTGTAAACCTCAAGGTTTATAAATTGTGTGCAAGATACCGATATACAGTATGCAGGAGCACGTTTAGGGCTTGAAGGTCGTAATCATATATTTGGCTACAACGACTGAATTTTTAACGAAAGCGATGAATGCGCTGTGATTGAATAAAACGCATGCGATTTCAGATAATATCTTCTTAATCGAAGATTTTGCCCGCTCTGCAAAGGTATTAAGTCATTACATATTATTTTACTTTTAAGGTACATAATTAGTTTCAGGAAACACTAATCACAGTGACATGTGTCAAGTCCCAGTATAGAATGTAAATGTTAACAAGGTGGGATAAAGCAAAATATGTATAACAACGAATATGTTCGCAATATAAAGCGGTTGTGTAGCCCTCTTTCTGCAGGTGGTGTCGACTAAAATATGACGCACTTGTTTCGCGCGTTCAGCGGTTTGTCTACGGAGCAGGAGAAAGCAGAGCTGAAGGCGGTCACGTGTCGCACAGCCTCGCTGCATTCGTCACCCAGATCCTCTGAGTATCCGCGGCACCGGATGTAACACAACGCGATGAAGAACAGCTGCACGTGTGTCAAGCTGCTGAAGTCTGCCAGTCTTGATTCGGAGCCATGGCCCTTGAATGCGTCCACCAATATGTCCAATGACAACAAGTCTGACAGAGCTGACAACGTGTATCTTCCACCCAAGGTCTTGACGCACTGGCGAGCAGCTTCCATCAAGCTGGCCGTTGCGTTAAGGTTGAAATAGTGAACGAGGGATATCTTAGCGGACGCCTTAGCGACGTGAGCTCCAAACGCCCCGTACTTCACAGCGTCGGGAATGGTGACGTCATATAGTGGAAAACGACAGCACGTACGGGGCAAGTACATAGTCGCCGGACCAGTCCGAAAACGGAGCGAGTTCGCTGATGGTGTGCCATGCAAGCGTGCGAGATATGGGGTCGTGTTTCTGGAGCTGAATCATTGCCCAAGCTCCCTTCCAGTTTTCTATGAGTGAGAGACTCTGGTAGCGATTTGGTTGCAGCGTCGAAATCTCTGTCCCTATAGTCATCGATTGGTTTAAGGCGCTCATAACAGTGTCGAGCGAGCTCCACTGGACGTGAAGCGAACTGTCGGCAAAGAATGGTGACCTCGAAGAAAGTCGAGAAGCGAATTGGTTTCGTATGGATAGGACGACCCGTTCCACATCCTGGCGGACTTCCAGGTAAAAGGCTTCGGCATTGAAAGGAACAAAGAGGTAGTCTCCGATGAACTTGTAGACGAGTCTGTAGCAGCGGCGTCCTTGCTGGTATCTAATAACTTCATGATTGGTCGTACTGTAGTAATTAGAGATGAGGTCACTATTTGCAAATAAACTAGCGTACCTTACTGCCATCCAAGAGATGAAAAGGTGGGTATATATCTCGACAACTGTTTTCCAAATTTTCATAAAAGTCATGACATATGGTATGAAACTTCTTCACGGTAGTCACATTGTATTCAGCGAGCAGCTCTCTCCACTTGTGTTCCTCCAGACTTCCTGCTGGGAATGTATCCAATTTTATCTCTTTTCGGGCGCTGTCAAGCTGAGGAAGAAAGATATCTTCCAAATTTCCAACTTCATCGAACGTAACTTGCGCTTCTGCTTCTCGATCCGAAAATTTCTCTCTGATGAACTCGAAGCTGGCCCTCCTCCTGTCCAGTCGGCAAAGTGTTTCTTGTTTTTCTACAGCGAATACAAAAGAAAAGGGAACGTAGATCCAGAGGTTGGATCTGCGGGGGACGACCGCCCAGTCTAACTCGATGTTCAGGCTCAACAGCGTCCGTAAAACGTTGGGCGCCGACGCTCGGCTCGGCCACATGATGCCAGCTTTCCTGAGACACTCACGGATCAATGGGAGCTCGTCTCGCTCCCCGCGCCAGATCATGTCGCAAGAGCGGTAGAAGAGACCAGCCTTCTGCACAATGTTCTACCCAGTGGTCGGTGGGCTAGTGTCCTTGACTCCTTGCTGACGAGCTCTGTCATCTTGTCGATTGCATTGGCAACAAGCTCCGCGTGCACCGAGAACTTCCTTCTGGATCTCCAGCCGGCGCACACGTACTCGTCGAAGTTGGTGCACGGGTCTAAGGACAGGTTCACCGATTCGGCCAAGAGTTTGGCGAACTCCTCACAGGCCGGACTTGTGCACATTGTAGGTTCGTTGCGGCGCGGCACACGGAAGGCACCATAGAAAAGAATGAAGGAGGTGACGGTTAGTACTGCAGCCGCAATTGCAGCAGCTACAGTTTTGTAGTGCGTAGACGGTTCTTCCTGCGCACGTGGACTGACGAGAAGCTTGAACAGGGCCCAAGGTGACTGCGAACACGAAAGTGTATATGAACACTAGGGTTACAAAAAGGGGTCTTGAAGATGGCGGTTAAGGAGGCAGCAGTAACAGGCTCTCCCGCTAGCGAACATAAGTGCCTTTAGTTTTCGTTCCGTCTGTGTCCTTAAAACTTCTTTAAGTGCTTCTGACAAGGCTGGTCTGGAATGTAGCAATTTCCTATCAAAACGCAGTGCTACATGTATATATAAAAGAGCTATACAAAGTGGCTATCAGAGGGAACTATTAGAGGGGCAGCTAGTGAGGCAGCGTGTATTGAATGCTTAAAAACATGTTACTGGGAGCGTGAGATATGTTGTGCATTCTAAACCCTTGAATGTATTTCCAGTAAGCATCGCACATAAAGAGTGACAAACACAGTCGACTGTATGATGATAACAATTAGTTTGGCTTAGGATAGTCTGTTGCCGCGTGCACATTTCTAAAGTCTCTGTGGTAGTGAGTTCGCGCAGAACCATTTGTCGAAGCTCAAAGGAAACCATTTGCAACAAATATTGGCCTCAGATAAGCACACAGTATTACCACTCAGCCCTCCTTCTGCGATATCTCTTAGGAAAACAACGAAGTTTTAATTTTTGACACTGTTCGCGTATCCGTGCTCCGCTACGCCTACAGGACGAAACACGATGACCGACGAAAGACCATCGTGACAAGATTTCATAGTGATGCTATAGTGAACATTCAAGATTGCTCTTCTCAAATGATCGTTGGGGCCGACGCTGACCTTGGAAAGTACTTCGAATGAATCTCACTTCTCGTGACTTTTTCTTAAGTCCTCATTACACAGCATTTGAACGATATTGCATAAGGGTACTGCACAACCACCTTAATAGATCCCGCCGCGGCTTCCTTTGGGGATCGACTCTCGCTACATGCACTCGTCCGGCTAGCTTATTTAGCGTTTTCTTAATTTCCACCGCCATTATATTGCACGCCATCATTAGGATAGAGGCGTAACCTATCACGCTATCGGAGAGGAACCGACACAAGCAGTTTTTTAACTGTTTGCAGATCGTTATTTTGAACCTTGCGAGAAGTACGCTGGTGCGGACTGTGTAGGTGTACGGTCAGCAAGACAGACATTATGCACCTGGCAGATCTTAGGGAAGAAACGATTAAAAAAAATTAACTAATAGGGTATGCAAAAAATCAAATTGTACGAACCAGAGCGGCAGGTTTAGACCCCGAACCACTTTTTACTGGCTCTTCAAAGTGCTGCAAAACTAATGCTCAAGAATATTCATCTTGTCGCAGCTGAAAGGGGCAAATGTCCTACAAACTATATTGCGAAATATTGTTTGGAATGTTGTTTTTGTTTACGATTAAGCAGGTAGCTAGTTACGAGTATTTGTGACACTAAATGCTTAGATATTTGTTAACCTATTATAGAATCTCACACATTTTGCTGACATATTACATTGATATAACCTTAGCAAACGCAGAATGTCATAGCAACGCAATACGTCAGCAAAATAAAAAAATGATTTCACTGCCGCTCAATCCTTCTACCTTTTCTCCTTTCCAACGTGTAAGGTAGTCTAATGAGCATCGCCTATAGTGATCTCCCCTATCTTTCCGTTCTTATTTTCCTCTCTCTGTCTCTCTTCCTGACTTGGTCAGGGAGGCATTCGCAAAAAACCTAGAGGCGGTCCGACATGACTCCGACAGAAACTGTGTAGTGCAATTTGATGGTTTCATATTTCTCTGGAGCTCTAGCTTCATGTTTTTCTCTAGAACTTTCCAATTATAGCATATAAGCAGCCCTGACGATTTCTGATAAATTTCAAACACGCATTATGACGTTCTGCACCGTGGAATTGGTCTAGATAATTCAGAAGCGCAAACCTGCCTTTTTCTGACGCAGCAAAACACGCAATACATCACACTCGCCGGAGGCTGCTGATTGAAAAATTGTCTGGTTTTTTTTTTTTTTGGTCATACCAATGAGGATTACTGCTTGTAGTCCCATTTGAGATATTAGAAAATTTGATCTGTTTCTTTTGGCACTACTTGGGGGCAGCTTTATAGAGCGAAACGCATTATATTGCCAGTTATAAAGCAAGTTTTTGAGGAACCGTGGGCTAGAGGGACGCAGCTGGCGGAAGCGCTTTTGGCAACATGTCTCTTCCGGCAACACAGAGTGTTCATTCCGTCACCTAAGCGAATAATTTATCTCTTATCCGTACTGATGAATCAGGCACCATCGATTCTTTAGTGCATTCCTCCTGGTAAGCGTCTGACCGTCATATGCTAAGCGGTCTTATTTTGAAAATAAATAAGTGCTGCTCACGCGACCATATGGTGGGGTTCTTTGTTTGCAACATTGCGGCCAGCCGTGCATGTTTCGCTCGCACCGCTCTATATAATCTCGTGGTAGGTTCAGCGATTGGACTATTAACTGTGGTCAAGCAGAGGGACCCTTATATCACTCGCTACAGTACCACAACTGAAAATTCGAAACCACAGTGGTTGCCCCTTTCGGCACGTGCTCTGCGCGCCATGTTTTGCCCCGAGTACAGGCTGCAAGAATGGTCGTCATTTTGTGTGTTTGTGTGGGTCCAGCTCGTCGCGCCTTGTGGCGACGGACGAAGTACATCGCCAGATTAATAACCTGCTCAAAATAATGCATGACGGGACCGCTAAGACTCTGCAAAGCATACCTGAGCAAACGAAATGTCTCAAAATTTGTGGGGACACTTAGGCTTCGTCTTTAAGGCTATGACCCAACAATGTTAATTACTCCATATACTGGCTTCCTATGCGGATCTTCGTTTACGGATACTCATTCCTTAACTTCAGCCTCCATTATATACTGCTTGTTATACAGTCGCAAGATATAATATTGTTCGACAAACGAGGTGATGTAGATATAAGGCCCCGCTTAAGCAAGCAGAACAATGTTGCCTAAGTGATAAGGAGCGAGAATTATTACAATATCGCGAATGCGTGCGAGAGACGATGCCACAGCAAATTTTGAACTGGGGTGTAATGCGGTACTTGTGGTTCGATGGTTTCAAAGATAAATGACATTTGAGGGATCTCGTATTCGAGGCACCCGGATATAATTTTGACCATGCGCAGTTCTTGAGCGGTCGCAGGTCGGCATCGCAAGGTACGACTTGGTTTTTCCTCCAGCGGAACGGGGCTGTTGTGGCCTGGATAGAACCCATCTCCTCGAGAACCTTTGCGGGGAATCATTGGGGCGTCTGGAAAAAGTGAACAGCTCGATGCTTCAAGGCAAATCTTCTATAATTTTATGAATGCTGTCGTTAGTGTTCCATGCCCCTAAATAGAAGACACATGCTTATTTTGATTGCCAGCACCTAGATGTATCGTAATATCTTCGCTGCGCGGCACAGTGTTGAAATAAACCAATATGTTGCTATCGTTTGAAAACGTCATATCCAAAGATCCCGAAAAGAGGACCACACAGGCCTCACTCAAACTAAAAAAATCTTTGTATTTGGGATAAAAAATAAAGTTAGAAGAAAACGGCATATTTTAAAGCCGTGCTGCGCGTGAACGGATTATCGTACGGTGCCCAAATTTTGTACAATGCGTTAAGACGGAGAGGAGAACATATGGTAAAATTTTTACTAGAATGTGCGAATGTCAAAAAAGCCTCCGGAGTTGCCCTTTAAGATAGCGTTAATATGGGTCCTCTCTGCCGGATTAGACTGGGCATCCTGGTGTTCGCACATACACTTAGCTACTCCCATAACTTGTGCCCTCTGAGTAGCAAACTGGCTGTTGGTTTCTTAGGCACCCGGTCCTGAATCGCGCGTCGTAATTGTAGTCGTCGTCCTTGGCGTAACGTGCCATCTGCTAGCCACGGCAGGTATATAGTAAAAGAGTCAAACACCAGCCGCCGCATCTAGCAGATGTAGATAGGAAGAGTGGGAACAATCTCTTCGCATTTGTGCGCAGGAAATAGAGAGAGGGGAGTTGGTGAGAGGGAACTGGTGGCTGATTAAGTGGCTTGGGTTATTTTAACCCTACTTGAACCAAGCCTTGCGAATGTGCCGGCATGTTCTAGAAATATTGGGCCTATAATTCGTAATCCAAGTGTCCTGGAAGGTTCGCCCTCCCGCCCGAATTAAAATACCCGGGCAGGCTGTTGCCCTTCGATGAATGTGTGGCCGGCCATGCCATCTGGAAACTACTACCTCTCGTAGCCGTCTTCTTAATTCTTCGCTCACAACCTCGAGGCCGAATTCTTCTGAAAAGAAGGCATGTAAGTCTACAACGTTAAAACCGGGGCACTCCGAGTGCCTAAATAAGAATTAGGCGTCTAACGTTTTCACCAGGACTGGTTACATGCTCACCCGTGGGCTCGTGGGACTCGATGTGGTCATCGAGCGTAGTCCGGATGCCCGTTGGAGGTACGCCTTGAACGAAGTCAGGTGCATGCCTACGATGAAGGGCAAAAATGCAATGCTGTCGCTTGGTTTCAGTTTCGTCAGTGCCTTTCAAGAAAATAATAGCACACCGTCTTCATTCTTTCCTGTCAGAGAACGAGATATCTTATTTTGCTTCAAACCATCAATTGAAACTTTTCACTCTTATATTCAGTGAAAGGAACCACTGGTGGAAAAGGACTGACCTTTGTAACGAAACCGCCGCCTCAAATTCACACACTCTTGGGTAACGCTATTTTGTCATCGTAATGAATTGCAGGGGTGAATTTAATATAACAGACGCAATAAATTTAGAGAGACTAAGAGTGAAAAAATGTTATATCATTCCCAATTTCTTCTTCCCAAGCACGCTCGTACGGCGTGATTAAATAGCGGGCTTTTACGTCTGTGTCGGGTTGACACTCGCATAGCGTGATAGATTACAACTGTTGGCCAATGAGTATGCGCTGCCAGGAACCTAAACCGCAGTGAAAACCGAACCTCTAGCGCACCTAATTAGTATTTGTCCTAATCACGCTAAATTAGCTTAATTTGTTTTCAAATGCGCGGGCACTGGTGATTTCTCTAGCGTGGTGATAATTTAGTTGGTGCGTTAAGAAATTCCTTTCAACAACAGGGCGGAGCACGAGGCGCAGTCTTAAGCAGGTAGCTGCGGATAAGTAAAATAACCGTAAAGTTTAATGGGCCCGAGATAGAACTTATGCAACCGAAAAGCAATGCTGGCATACGACAGTTCATAACAAAACTGTTTTAATATCGCCCCGTATATAGAGAACGCACAAATCAAATTTAGCAAGTGTCCCTACATTAAAATTGATTTATGTAACACTTCTACTGCTTCCTGTAAGCTCGAAGGCAAAATCAATAGAAGGGGCCAATTTAAAGGCGCAGATTATCCAAAACATTGAAGAAAAAGCAAAAACACCCGCATTGTTCGCCCCTTTTTGTGAGGTTGAAGTAGCAACGTCAATGGCATGCCCCACCTTTACCGTTTACGAAAAAGTTTCCACTGTCACATCCGCACGGCCTGTTGGAAGGTGGCACCGTGGCAGGATGTACCAGTTTCTACTTTCATATGATCTGCGCGTTCGGTAAATAACTTCCATAGTGCTCGCACTTGCTGCAGCAAATAACCATTTCAGAAAAGATACTTTACAATTCTTGTGTTCCAGAAGTGGGCTCGCATTTTCAAGGAGGCATTTTCAAGAAGGGACACTTTTTGAAAATGCCTACTTCCCGATCCACTATGAAGGCGGCCAGTTCGAGGTCCACTTACCGAAGAACCACACTAACTGAGCGTTGACAGTGGTCAAAACTACGACGAAGCTCATGTCAATCAGGAGTTAAATGTAACCCTTTCGTGATGACGCCGAGGACGTTATGGCGCTTACTCTCTACAAAATCACCAACTAGCAAAAAAATGTCCTAAATGCAAGTAAGTACGTACAGTACATACATTTGCTAATTAGACTACGGAAATTCTCGAGATGAAATGATTACTACTAATTTGTATTTCTCACAGTGGCAGTGGTATTATATTTCACCCGATAACATTTATTGTTCTTAGTGCCTAGAGTGCAGCAGCGGGATACTAGGTTGTAAAGTCTCTACACTGCTGCCGCAGACACTCTAAAATGTAAGAAGCCTGATCGACTCATTCCAATTGCTGTCAAGTTGGATCATCAACTTTGGGGGTTGATAATACTTGTAGTGGTACTGGAAAGTCTCTGAAGCAGGCAGTAAAGTTTGTCCGCGATGTGGCACGTATGCCTTCAATGCTGTAGCTGGACATCACACAGTCTGTTATATTCGGCGTTGGTATTGGAAGTCGTAACTCGAGACTCCTGAATATACCTCGCATAACCACACGCTTACCTTGGCTGTAAGCGCTCACGCCAAATAGCTAGCAGTCTTAATAATAAAAGGAGACCAATGAACCAGGGGTTATACGCAGCGTAGACTTCTTGTTTTTCTTATTCTTGGTGTATAAGATCTTCGTCTTCGTTTGGACGTGTGCAGTATTCATCACTGCAGAGAGAGCGAGAGAGCTCATCACTGCACTCACGCACAACTTACACAACACGGGAATGGCAAAAATGAGGCGCAAATATGTCGCGATGTCGTTATAATCACCCCTTGAAAACACCGACCGTGATCTTTAATAGGGTGGCTCGATATCATAAATATCCATAATATTGTAACACTCTTGTCTTTATGTAACACAACCTTTCTGAGCCCAAGATATGGTGCACACGAAACAGGCGGCACTCTCCCACTCCCTTCTTCGTCCAACTACTCCCGAGTTCCTCCTCTTCATTTATCACATGAACTGTAACATTTGACCCCTTTCGCAAATGAAGCCTTTGGGTGAGTCAAGTGTTGTCACGAGAGTGACATTTCTTCAAACGGGCGACATGTGTAACCTAAGTTTTTGCCGAACATCATCCACTGGCCGTAAGTCGTGCAATCCGGTAATTAAGTTCGCCGAGTCGTTCTGAGATCACGTATGGTCTAGTGTAGCCTTGGCGTAAGCCGCGCTTTCTCATCGGTTTCCAAAGGCAGACTCGGTCACCGGGGAAGTAAATGATCTGGCGATGGTGGTCGTCATAGCGAGCTTTTGATCGCTCTTGTGTTGCCATAGTCCTCAGTTGGGCTATTCACCGCGCTTCTTCGGCCAAGAAAAGGGTTTCGGCTAAGCACGGGTCGTCTTCAGTGGAAAAAGGGAGGATGGTGTCGAGGGTGTGTCGAGGGGAGCGGACGTACAGGAGGAAGAATGGACTGTATCCTGTGGTCTCATGCCTGGCAGTGTTGAAGGCGTATGTGATGAACGGAAGAACACAGTCCCAGATTTTATGGTCCGATGCGACGTACATTGAAAGCATATTCGTGAGAGTTCTGCTGGTGCGTTCAGTTAAGCCGTTTGTCCGAGTGTGATAAGGGGTCGAATGCCTGAAATCAGATGTACATAAATGGAGAAGTTCTTCAATTGCATCTGCAGTAAACTGGTGACCTCTGTCACTAATTACAACTTTCGGGGACTATGTCGCAAGATGACGAAATGCAGCATAAACAGGGAAACTTGGTATGCTGTAGCGGCGGGAAGAGCGGCTGTCTCACAGTAGCGAGTAAGATGGTCCACACATACAACAATCCAACGATTGCCCCCTTGCGACTTTGGAAAGGGTCCCCAAGGTCGACTCCGACTTTCTCAAAAGGAGCCTTGGGCGGTGCTACAAGGTGAAGCATTCCAGGTGCAACACCAGTAGGACCTTTGTGACTCTGGCACTGAGGACAGCTGGCAACATATATAGTCAATCGTTTGGCACATCCGCGGCCAGTAGAATCGCTCCTGAGTGCGGTGCAAAGTTCTTGAAGATCCCAGGTGTCCCGAAGCTGGATCATCATGCACGGCGCGTAAAATAGAAAGACGGAGACTTTCAGGTACTACCAGAAGGAACTGATGGCCAGTGTCTGAGTAAACGTTCCTGTATAGCAGCCCATCACGGAGACAAAACTGGCTGTTCGAGGCTGGGTCCTGAGCAGCATTCAAGAACGGCTGCAGGTGCTGATCATTGTGTTGCTCTGTTCGAAAGGTGTGAGTATCGGGAAATTTCGGACATAAAGCAGCAACGTAGTGGTCGAAGTTGTCCGCGCCGCATTCCGTCGTGGCAAGTGGCAACCGGGAGAGGCAGTCCGCATCTGCGTGCCGTCGGCCACTTTTCTATGAAATGCTGTAGTGGTATTCTTGCAAGCGAAGTGCCCAGCGGGCCAGGCGACCAGACGGGTCACGGAGATTGAGTAGTTAGCATAGGGAATGGTGATCGGTTACTACTACGAAAGGCCATCCGTACAGGAAGCAGCGAAACCTCTGCACGGCGAAAACAACCGCGAGACATTCCTGCTCGGTGATGGTGCAGTTGCGCGATCCTTCTTGCTGAGAGTCCGACTGGCGTAAGCAATTGAATGTTCACGGTCATCATAGCGCTGAACGAGGACAGCACCGAGGCCTATGCCACTTGCGTCCGTATGACCTTCATTTGGAGCAGAAGGGTTGAAGGGTAAGATAGGATGTGATGTTGGAGGAACTTCAGCTGTCGGAAAGATGAGTCGCATTCAGATGTCCACTGGAATGGAGCGTCTTTATGTAGTAGGCACGTGAGCGGGTAGGCGACATCTGCAAAACGAGGGATGAAGCGTATGAGGGATGAGGAAGTATGAGCAAAGGCCAAGAAAACTGCGGAGCTCCTTCACATTCCGAGGTTGCTGAAACGCGGCAATGGCTACGGTATTCTGAGGATCAGGCCGGACGCCGTCACCATTGACGAGGTGACCAAGCACCAACGCCTGTCGCTCACCAAAATGGTACTTCTTTGAGTTGAGAAAAAGTCCAGCTTGGCGCAAGCAGTTGAACACTAGGTCTAGGCGGTCGTTATGCTCTTTGAATGTCCGGCTAAAGATGACTATGTCGTCCTGATAACACATACAGACCTCCCATTTTAGGCCACGTAGTATAGAATCCATGAATCTTTCAAATGTTGCGGGCGCATTGCACCAAGCCGAAAGACATAACATTAAATTCAAACAGCCCATCGGGAGTTATGAAAGCCGTCTTCTCCTTGTCTGCTGGGTGCATTGGGATTTGCCAGTATCCTGACCGCAAGTCGACAGATGAAAAGTATGATACAGAATACAAGCAGTCAATGGCGTCAAAAATGCGGGGAAGCGGGTAGGCATCCTTTTAGTGACTGAGTTCAAGCGGCGGTAATCTACATAAATCGCCATGTGCCATCTTTCTTGCGCACAAGAATTACTGGAGCCACCCAGGGACTGCACGATTCTCGAATGACACCCTGGTCCGAAATTTCACGTAGTTGCTCACTGATGACCTTGCGCTCGGACGGCGCCCCACGATATGGTTTTCGGCGAATTGGATGCGCATAACCAGTGTCAATTCGATGACTGGCGCGAGACCCGGGAAAGGAGCGTGAACTGATGCGCTTCTAGAAGTCAAAAACGGATGAATACTTCGACAGCAGATCTTCCAAATCATCATGCTCTGTGGCGTTCAGAGAATTACTAATCGTACCACGCAGTTGAGCATTCACTTGGGATGGTGCGACATTCCGCTGAAGGGCGTCCGTAACCAAAGCCACTGATATTGGCATATCTGAACTGTAAGAGACAAACTTCATTCCAGCTGCTAAAAAATTGGCTGCGTGGAGCAATTAATAGTCCACAATCGCGTGCAGCCTTTGGTTACCGACACCAAGCAATTAGGAACCAGAAGAGAGTTTCTCGCGCCGTTCGAATAGTTAGGTGTCACGGTCGCATCAAACGTTTCGATCGCACGACGAGAGCACGAAACCGGAATGTACTGCATACACATCGGAGGCACAACAGTATCGTCGCACGCACAGCACATCTTCACAAACAAGATGTTCCTCGAAGAACTCACACGGTAGGCAGCCGTCAACACTGATCTCGCCTGTGCGGCAGTCTACGGTTGCGCCACACATCCGCAGAAAATCTATACCAAGAATTACATCATGTGTGGAGAAATGTGTGGAGCAAGCACGGCGAATTCCGCAGAAAACACGTTTCTTCCAAGAGACACCTTGGCACTACACACTTCAACGGGATACAACAAATCGCCACTAACGCTATGAAAATTTGCATTTCTGTCTCAAGAAAACATCACTTTTGGCCCCAGTAAGTTTTAAATGTTAAACTCATAATCGATATTGTCGCACCAGTGTCCTCTAGTGCCATTGCACAAGTACGTGAACAGACACACAGATCTTATTTTTGAGCATAGTCACGGAAAGAGGTATTTCTGCGAATAGTGAGCTTTCACCGGCGGTCTCACCTCCATCGGCCGCGGCGCCTAGTTTTCCGGAGGAGGGGACTGGGAACGACAACGCGGGGATGGCAAGCGGAGGGCACGAAAAACTGACGGTGGAGTCAAACTCCGGTCGGAAGCCGGGGAGTTGTTGCGTACGCCACCGCGCTGAAACTGGCCATGTGGAGGAGACGACCACTACCGACGGGAGTCAACTGGGTGATCACTGGTTGGGTCTGGGTACGTTGGTCGGTCATACCGCGATGGTTGACGACGGCAGCATTGTATTGAAATATGGCCCGGTGTGCTACACCGGTAACAGACAGGAGTAGACCGAAGAAGGGGTTGGTCCTGGAAGGATTCTATGTCATGCTGTCGATAAAAGCCAGGATCGCGCTGATCTGTGAACCGGGGTGCTCACCTAGGTCTTTGTGACCGAAGGGTGTTAGGCTGATCAAGATGTCTAGAAGAAACAGGGCTTGCGAAATGTTGCCGTGAGCATTCTTCGAAAGAGGCAGGGTGTGCTGCGTGAACAGAAGAAAACTCGGGCTGCGATTGCATATTGTAGGCAAGTTCACAGGGAAAAGATGAGCGGTAGGACACTGGTGACGTGTTTCGGCAGCGGGAATCGAGCCGGAGTAACTCTTCACGAATGATCTGCCGGATAGTTAAAGTAAGGTCCGGATGAACACGCTCGTCAACGCTAGCGACGGTTGTTACATTGGTAAGCCTTCCAAACTTAGGAGTTACTCGACGGGTCTTTAGTGCTTCAAATGTGCGGATGTGACGGAGGACAGCGGAGACAGTCGAGATATCATCTTTGGCGATGAGGAAGCTGTAGACATCAGCTGCGATGCCCTTCAAAAGATGCCCAACTTTGTCCTCCTTGGACATGCGAGAATTGATGGTTCTGCAAAATTTGAGGACCCCTTTGGTATAGGTAGTGCAGGTCTCACCAGGTAGTTGGGCACGATGGGCTATAGTGTCTGCTCGGCCTGCTTCTTGCGCGCTGATGGATCGGCGAAACACTGTTTAAGTTTAGTGACAAAGCTGTCCATGTCGTCAGCGTGTCCTCATGGTTTTCAAACCAGACAAGGGTGGTGTCGGTCAGGAAGAAAACGACGTTGTCGAGCTGAGTGGCGAAGTCCCAGCGGAATTGTAACGGCTTGCCCATTGGTAGTGGCTGAGCCAGCCGTCAACGTCCTCCCCCGCTGCGCCAGCAAAAGGACGAGGCTCTCGGTAAGGTTGATAAAGGCCGGAACTCGCCTGATTTGAAGTGGCAAGAAGCACTGGGCTAGGCTCAGTCGGCGGCATTGTAACGATCAGTGGCGGGAGTCCAGCAAGGCGGCGGCTACGACGAGGCTCTAGGGGTGCGTCACGGCGAAATGACGTGGGATAGAAACCGCACTCTCCACCAATAATGTAACAATATTATAAAATTCAACATTGTCTATATAACAATCAAATGAAACAATAAAATAAGTTCATGTCGTAATCGCCGTGGGTTTTTGTGAAGAGATCGATGACCTACGAACCTGGTTGTGAAAAGCAGTCTCTCGACCTCGTTGCGACAAAAGCGGATATTTAGGTCAATTACTTATAGCCCATTTAAGTGTTTTTTTACTCTTTGTTCAAGTACCGTAAATCTACAATCACCACCTTTTGACCTTTTTTTTTTCTACAAGCATGCAGGCAGAGAATATGTTAAATAGTTGTGTTTAACGATTATATTGCTGATGCCTGAAATTCGCGATCGAAAATTGCAAGTTGTTTAGGACTTTTAGAGACAGAGTGAACTCGTACCAGAAGAGCAAAATATGCATCACAATCAGTAAAGTAATAAACTGGTAATTCTACACATTTATCTAAAGTTATGTTTCTATGAAACGTGTTTTGCGAATGGGTGAATGCCGTAGCATACTGTGACAGATATTTCGCGAGACAATTATGTTAAAAGGACAATACGAATATATTACCTTCTACAGAAATGGACTTTGCGCGAGAACCACATTCTGCTTGAACTATATTGTATTCCAGAGCCGCAATGTATGTGAGCTGATGCATTATCGAAGCATCAGGACGATCGATGGCTATGCAACACATATACGGAAACAAAGATGACAGACATTAACGCTCTCGGGTAGCTCAAAAAGGGCAAGTTGCCAAGATACGCTTCATGAAAAAAAAAAGTCATTGCCCCGCCCGTAATCAGAAGTAGACGTGCAGTCTTTGTCAAAGGTTTAGAGCCCAGCGGGTTTGCTTTTGAGCCACACTGTGCGGTTCGTTATGCATTCTCAGAGTTACAACTTTACTGCAGGTAAGAAGAATTTTTGTCCTAACCTCTCCAATGTGAACAACTTCCACGAATGCTAAAAAAGCGCCACTAGACGGATTAGAAACATACCCCTTGGGCTCTAAACTTCTGACAAAGGGTGTACAAAATGGCTTCATTCCCGACGCAGCATATTGAACAGTGCTCTGAGCATCTTTCATCGCGTTTGTTCCTTGTCGCACCGCCGAGAAGGGACAAAGTTAGAGCCGGGGTTGTTCGTTTTAGTTTTTTATAAACGTTTATTATTCAGGGGCTAAAGGTCGGGCGCCATTTTTCAACTTGATCGTTTTAAAATAGGTTTTTGGAAGAACATTCCGAGTTTTTGTTTGGGTTATATTGATACGTGGGATCACCGTGACTGGGATATTACCTTACCGTTTGTGACCTTTGCGTATAATTCATCCCGTCACGACACAATGGGCTACTCGCCCTTCTATCTTATGTTCGGCCGTGAACCTTCTCTTCCATTTGACAGCGTACTGCCTCCCACCGCTAATGCAAGTTTCTATGTTCGTGACGCCATATCCCGAGCTGACGCTGCCCGTGGTATTGCACGCCGCCGACTGGCTTCCTCCCAAAATTATCGGCATAGAGATGTCCACTAAACTCCGGACTCTCTTGTCTTGTTCTGGACTCCCGCTCGTAGATTTTGGCTCCGTGAGAAGCTCTTGCCGCGCTACACAGGCCCCTACCGTGTTTTACGGCCAGTCACTTCCTTGACATACGAGGTCACCCCTGTGCACCCACACAGACAGTTCGATATGCACCGTACAAAAATCGTTCATGTCGCTCGCATGAAGCCGTATCACTCCAGCTGTAGTTCCTCGACGTAGTACACACCGGGACTGTGCTCGTGCTGAGGTAATGTTACATGTATGCCACTAAACAGGACGACCATGGACAACACAGTGATAGACGACGAAGCTGAAGAAACGGTTGGTGCTTGCCTGAACACCACCAAATTAGAGGAGAACAACAACAACTACGTCTCTCATCACCTGTTGTGGTTTCCCTGTTGTGGTACCTTCTGCTACGTATCAATATCAACCACCCTTGAGGGCAGCAAGGAGCATTTGACCCCTTGATTTTTATTTTTTTCCCTTTATCTCGTCCTTTGCCATTGGTGCCTTCACTAGTGCCTAAGAGCATAGTAGAACACCCAACATTGGCCGTATTCCCAAAATAGCACTGTTGGGGAAAACTCGCCCATTTACGGCTGCCAGATCAGCCCAATAAACAACCGAGCAGTGTAGCGGCGTTCGACACGCTTGACGGGTTTTACCGGCGCTAATTCAGTTTCGGTGGTGCAAGCGAAATGGGAAAAAATCAAGCGCCAGTTCCAGTCGAGTCGTGTCGCTAATGGAATGTTACGTCCAACTGCTGCTGCTCTTTTCCAGGTCTGATGTCACTCCTAAATGTGTTCGGCGCTTTAGTTGCTAGAACTACTAGGCCGTTTAAAGCTGCGGCTTTGGCTTCAGTGATTCGGCCTAATTTTCATTTCTGCTCAGACAGCACTTAGCACTGCAGCTTATGTCCCCCCCCCCCCCTTTTTTTTTTTCTCTCGAAATAAACTGGACAGAAAGGAGTGTATTGAATTGATGGCTGCAGCTTAGTGATATACGTGTCAGCGTGAGGAGGGATAAAAGATGTTGGAACGTAGAGTCAAATTGACCTTTTCCGAATCGGTGTCCCGACTAGAAGCCATCATGTCAATTTCTAGGCCATCAGATTTTACTCAGGCTTTCTACGCTCCCTCGCATCTGTACCTGAGAGCGAAATATTTCGGAACGTGAGGTGTGGTCATTTTACGAGCAGTACTGATTTCGCCTAGCCGTGGAAAGTGGACGTGAGTCATTTGTAAATGGCCTAGAAAACGCTAGCAGTGTGTCTTATTATTTTTGGCTCTTCGTCACTTGTACAGTAGAGAAAACTTCCACCGCCCTCACCCTTACCATTTTCGCCTATTATTGTCGGTGAAAATGAGCGCACGTTAAAGATCCCCAGAAATTACTCCGTAGCCCTCCACTACGGCTCCGCTTTCTCTCTTTCCACTTTCACTCCCATCCTCCTCCCTTTCCTTACGGCGTGGTTCTGGTGTCCACAAAGCAAGTGTGACAGATACTGTTCCTTTGGATTAGCGAAACTGGATCAGCGCCGATAAAACCCGTCAAGCGTGTCGAACGCCGTTGCATTGCTCGGTCGTTTATTGGGCTGATCTGGCAGCCGCAAATGGACGAGTTTGCCCCAGCAGTGCTATTATGGGAATACTGCCAATGTGGGGTGTTCTTCTATGCTCTTTGACACTAGTGAAGGGACCAAAGGCTAAGGACCAGATGAATGGAAAAGGAAATAAACATCAAGAGGTCAAATGCTCCTTGCTGCCCTCAAGGGGGGTTGATATAGTGCCGAATATTTGCAAATGGTAAATAACTAATTATTCACTGCAAATGCTAATTTTATTTAGGTTAACCCGTCCCTTCAAGCGAAAAAAATTCGGAGAGCCATGGCCTTAAGGCAGCTTGACGCTCGTCAGCAATGAAACTGGCTGCAGTTATCGATCGTATTGAAAATACATGTGACAGCTATTCTCTGAGATAAACTGTCTACAGCACCTTTCATTATATAAAGTACTGTAGAGATACTTCCTCGAGGTTCAGAAGTTTTCACAGTAATCTTGCAGCCCTTGCTGTTACAAACAAAATAATGAGGTGCATTCTGGCGGCCTTGAAAAAAACAGAATGAACAGACAAACGTTGCAAGAGTCGCCAGCATTATTTGTTTAGTCGAAACTACGGAACCCGTGCCCGCGAGAAATACAGCCTTAGAGTAGCTCAAAAATATTTTCCACAGTTATATACACGCAGATGCTTGCCGCCTAAGCTGACATCAATATGCGAAGCGATGAAACGAAAATGTGTTGTGTTAAAATGTTAGCCTAGGTTTCATCTTCTTGGGGTACCACAGGGACGAGGACAGACGCTCAGAGAGACAGAAAGACTTTCTCCGCGTCTGTCCTCGTCCCTGTGGGGCCACAACAAGATGAATACATACCAACTTGGCCAGTTTTCCACCCTCTTACAAGCCTAGGTTTCATCCTCCTGAGGAGCATTTATTTTTGCTTGCGTCTTCTCCAGCCACGGTTTACTTTCGCTACTAATGCACAGTTGTGACTGTAGTCTTGTATCGCAGTAACCTAATCATTCAGAGCTTAGCGGAATCATCGAATTGTTGTGTCTGACAAAACATTCGTTGGGGGCACTTAGGTCTCTCTTAAGTGCTTGAAAGTGAAATCCTTTCCTGCGACTCCTTGTACTCATTTTCCGCTTTCTCACTACTTTGCTCATTTTTATCATTTTATGATTTTTTTACCAAGTGTGCACATTGTTTGCACGTTATTTGCACAATTTTGAAGTATGTTGCACAATTTTGATGCCCTTAGCTATTTTGCATCCAGACAGATGTGTTTACCTTCCACCTCATCTAGCCATTCTTTTGCTCATCAATCACTTCATTTCTCTGCAATGCCAGTGTGATAAACTCAGCGGACGCACAAACCCTGTCCACAATCATGAGCCTATATTTGATTTCGCCTTAGAATATCACGTGAATTGATA